>NC_141354.1:10159330-10241830 GCF_057382095.1 Aulonocara sp. 'chitande type north' Nkhata Bay
TTACCTGCCAAATAATAAGCTGCTAACATATGTTTTTCTGTCAGGACTTCTTCCTGACGGTTCAATGTCTGAGTTCAGCTGCAGTCATCACCTCCTGGTCCGTGAGGGTCATCACAAAGTTTATTAGGAGTCCACCAGGTTTATAGCACATTTCAGTCTAGACCAGTGATTCCCAAAGTGATTTTTAATACAATTTAAGAAATACTTCACTTTTTCTTGTGCTTTGATCACAGTGATGATTTAGGATTGGGTGATGCCCGTGGGATTTTCTGGTTTGTAACAGGGCCACAGCACATTGGACTCTGGGAATGGCTGGTCTAGACCAAAGCTATGGAGCAACTACTCTTGTCATCCAGACAGCTATGCCTCCAGCACGGTTATCAACACAACTGATTTTTATAGAAAACATTAACAGCTTTAAGGTTAACCTCAAAAACCTTCGAATATTAACATTTTTGAGTGTTTAGAGACCAAACTAGTCATCTTTTAACAGGATAAATTCCACTGTTCACAAGTAGAGAGGTAAGCCCAACACAGGCATCTAGCATATTTGAAAGTAGGCATTGGCAAACAATTCTGCAGCTGTTAGTTTCTTGCTAACGTGTAGTGAAAGCACTTTGATCCACAGTTCACGCAGCTGAAACCAGGAGGTCCTGCTGTCACATACATTCAGCCTCTCAGCTCACTAATCACACTCAGATCCCTCCACCCGTTGCTGCTAAGGTTATTGCACTTTGAGCAATATATCTTTCCAAGTCAAAGTTAGGGGTGGACGGTTTCTCTCTCTCTCTGTGTGTGTGTGTGTGTGTGTGTGTGTGTGTGTGTGTGTGTGTGTGTGTGTGTGTGTGTGTGTGTGTACGCGCGCGCCGGGTGCATCAGCCAGATCGATGGATAGGACACATATATACATACATAATGTTCACTCAGCATAGCTTGCACAACAACTCTGTAACTTATCTTTTAGTGTAAGGCAATGCTGCCACTAATCTGTTATGATCTTTAAAAAAAAAGTGCAGTTATTATAAAGTGTATAGACTTAGTTATTAGTATAAGAGACACTTAGATTGCCTTAACAGAGAAGCACATGACAGAAAAGACAGTGAGGTTGGCACATACACTTGTGTAGTCTAACTTTGCAGTATAGAAGCACGTCTTTATTGGTTTATGTCGCCTTTTTGAACCCTGGCACCCTGCACCACAGCAGCAACACTAACCTCAGAGGTTACAGCACCGATCAATAGCAGGAGAAGTGATGAGCTCAGCGATGAGAAACACAAACTGTGCATTATCAGATCTACTTATTGAGCCAAAAGCAAACGGACTTGTTCTTAAAAGCAAACGGACTTGTTCTAGGTTTAAATCAGGCCAAATGCAAAGAGTACAAAATAGGAGTTGTAAGGGAAACTACAGCAACACTTGCACACTCAGTGTTGGACTGCTGTATAACAGTATCATACATCCAGCAACCCTATACAAATCTTTCTAAAAGTGGTAATAGGTGGACAAGAAGTCATGAAACCAGCTTATTCCCTAATTTATTTATTTTGTGTTCAACATAAACAAGAACATATCTAGAGTGCAACAAATTACTCTCATTAGAAAAGCAAAAGTGGAAAAAATATTTCACTAAGGTTCGGATTTACGAACCTGCACATGAACCACAAGCAGTTATTTACAATAAGTACATTTAAACAGGAATAGTCTGGTTTGGGAATGGCTCCTCTAATGCTGGGCATACACTGTGTGATTTTTGGCTCATTTTGAGCCGATTTTTCAGTCGTGCGACCGTTTTGTTGATCGGTCTGAGTTTCGCCTTCATCGTGTGTCGTGCATCGTGTAGTATACGTGGGGTAACGAGAAGCGATTAACACGTCACGACCATCTGCTGATCATCAATCGTTTGGTCGTAAGAAAATCAAACCTGTTTGAAATCCCGCCGGCCATCGTGAGGGTGTCACCGCAGCCTCTCACACTGCACACGCGCAAACACAGAAATGAAAGTGAAAAGACGGAGCAGCACAGCAGTGCAGCGTGTGATCTGGACACAAGCGATGGAGGCACAACTTGTAGAACTTTGGCAAGCTCATCTCAGCCTTTTTGATGTGGCATCACAAAATTATCACGACCACAACAACCGTGAAAATAGTTGGATCTACACTGCTGTTCAATCACAGCTGCCTGATCAATGTTTTTCATTAGCAATTTAGCAAAGTTGATGGTGGTGGTGTGTGTGTGTGAGTGAAAGACAGAGAGGAACAGATTTTCTGTTATAACCTTCATTTGATAGACGCACAGTGTGAGCACTCAGGTCGCATCAGAGCATCGGACCATATAGTGTGAGACCCTGCATCGTGACCTACGAACCCCTGCGAGTCAATCGTGCAGTTCGAGCAGGAGCTGAATAACGCGACTGAAAAAAATCGCACAGTGTCTGCCCAGCTTAAAGTATCACTGCCTGTAATCTAATGGTTACCAACATATACCTCTCTGAAAGGGATTACTTTATACGTCGACTTCTTGTTTTTCAGGGATATTTACTGTACATTTGGTATTGTGGTATTGGAATATTTATATAGAAGTGTTTTTGACTAAGAAAATGAATGTTATCGTCCACTGAAATGGGCACTAGTTGTCCTAAAAGCTCCTTAAAAAGCCTTCAGTTGATCCAAAATGCTGCAGTGAGAGTAATGACAGGGACAAGAAAGAGAGAGCACACTGGCTTCTCTTCATTGGCTCTCTGTTAAATCCAGAATCAAATTTAAACTCCTTCCCCTCACATTCGAGGTCTTGAATAATCGGCCCCATCTTATTTTAAAGTGCTTATAGTACCGTATCACTCCAATAGAGCACTTTGCTCTCAGACTGCGGGCTTGCTTGTGGTTCCTGAGTATTTAAAAGCAAATTGGGAGGCAAAGTCTTCAGCGTTCAGGCCCCTCTTCTGTGGAACCAGCTTCCAGTTTGGATTCAGGAGACAGACATCCTCTCTACTTTTAAGATTAGGCTTAAAGCTCTTCTTTTAGATAACGCTTACAGTGAGACACTGCAATAGGCCCAGGGTCCTGGGGGCTTCTTATGATGCACAGCGTTTCTTCTCCACTCACCTCTTTTCACTCGCTATGTGTTTATACACCACTTTGCATTTAATTATTAGTTATTATTAATCTCTGGCTCTCTTCCACAGTGTGTCTTTTTGTTTTGTCTCACTCCCAGCCAGTCGCTGCAGATGGCCGCCTCTCCCTGAGCCAGGTTCTGCTGGAAGTTTATTCCTGTTGAAAGGGAGTTTTTCCTTCCCGCTGCTGCCAGATGCTTGCTCACAGGAGGTCGTCTGATTGTTGGGGTTTCTCTGCATTCTTTAGCTTACAATATAAAGTGTGACACAGGAGTGTTTGAATCCTGGATGAGAAGTTTTAGGTTGAAGTAATGTTAGCTATACCTCAGTTAATAATCTAACATCCTCCAACACTCGGTTAAATAAAGGTAGTCAGCTAAGTGAGTAATGTAAAGTGCTCCTCCTATTTAACCACAGTCTGTAATGGCCAACCAGTAACAGAGACAGCACCACCAACACAGACAGCTCACTTTCCATTAAGCCAGACAAGTCTGCTGAGATCACTGGGGAAAAATTAAGACACCGTCTCTTTAAATCTGTCTGCATGACTAACTATCACACAGGAGGGATGAGACAAAGCACAAACTATTTCATGCACAAATGATTATCCTTTATAATGTTGAAACCCTCGATGGAAGAGGAGGTAAAGAAGGAGGATAGCTAGGTTTTTTTTTTTCTTCCCTAGTTTCTCTTTTCCTCAAACTGTATGTGATCATTTCAAACCATGGGTAAAAAACCAAACAGTCAGAGTGCTTTGTTAAACATTTACAGATAGTGATTTAAGCCATAAAGAGCACACTGATCAGTGCACTTACTGAATCTGCAAATATTTCCATTGGACTGTTTGGTAAAAAAAACACAGCACAGCTGCAGCTAAAATTGTGTTTCAAAGCCCTTTTAATCTTGTTATGTTCTTTAATTAATGAGTGAAACATTTCAGCTTTAATGCCTGGCCCATATTATTTAGCTCTTCAGCTTTTTCCCTGTATTCCAGTTCTATCTGGATCGAAACCAAATATCTGCATAAACAGAATTTAGCCTAATGCTTGACTTTAACAGTTTAGGTACAGCGGGCATTAATAAAATCCTGCTTCTGCTCTGAGCCCAGAGGACAGAGGAAGAGCAGCTGACTGGGACAATAGAGAAAGGCACTAACTGTTCTCACAACAAGCATGTCAGACTACATTTAGACCAGTTTTACCAGGTTTTTGAAAAAGCCAAGCAATCTTAATGAAGCTTAGGATAATCTTCAAAATGAATTATCTGTGTGCATTAGCAGGCAACATGATTACTCAATTATTTAAAGTAGAACCCTGATCTAGGGGCTGGTACACGCATGCTTTACTAACCAGCATGTATAAATGCCACTCTAAAGTAAATACAATTTAAAGCTCGGTAAAGATCATTTTTTCCACCATGAGGAGTGACATCACCAGGTGTTCCCCACTATGCAGCGGGGGGAATGACAGCGTCATCTGTACAGTAGATCAAACAGCTCTTTGCACAGACTCCCCACTGCTTGGCTTATTACAGATGGGGAAAGTGTTGGGAAGACTGCGATGAACCACGAACAGGCACCAAAAACAAAGCCTGGCAGCTTCAGACAAACTACACATAGAAAGTCTGCAAATGCTAAAGTGAAATGAGACTTTGAAAAGATGAAAACTCCAGCCGACATCACTCTGCTCATCACTGCTCTTTAACAGCCTCCGGTTTTGTTTTTGTGATGTTTTCAGTAAGTAGAGAAATTACTTCCTTGCATGTTTACTCAGGCTGGGTGCTCTTTTCAGCCGGAGTGATGAAGATGCAGAAGAAGCAGTTGAGTCACGCAGAACAGGTTGTAATTACCTCCCCTTAAGCCTCAGTGTACTCTGCATTTGTGCTCTTCATCTGGCCTCTTTCAAACATCTGCTGTCTTGAAACCTCAAGACCCCATCCGAGGAATACAGCACATAATGTTATTCAGCATGCTGACATCTCATTTCAAACCTTTCAGGCCTTTCAGCACATTGTTAAAAAGATCAACTGGCCCAGTCAGCTCTCTTCTCTCATCAGTGCTCACCAGTGTCTCTACCTTTCATCTGGATATGTATTTATTCGTAAACTGATCTCATTTTGCAGGTTTTTATTTGACATTATTCTGTCATTCTTTTGGTGAAAGACAGTGGTCATTACACTCTGAAATGCAGTGCAACGTGCATGGGCGAAGAACTCTTTAAGGGTCAGGAAACAGGTCATTAGTTTAAACCCTAGACACAAGTGCAGAGCAGGTGTTCGGTGCCACGGTCGGCCGATCCCTCGGGAACTCCTGCCACTAAGGTTCCCCTGACAGAGCCATCAAAATTCCCAGGAGTGCCACATAATAGCATGCAGGGCGAGTGACCTGCTAATACAAACTGCTCAAGGACTGTTTTTGGAAATGAAGGTGATTAAAATCAGTCATTACAGCACTGAGAGCAGATTGCACTTTCTGAATCATCCTGATAACTGCAGTGGAGTCGGTGTCAGCCTAAGGGTGAACGTGAACACTGACAAATAAGTGAAAACCCCAGGGGGGAGTGAAAGAACCTGGAGATGCTTTGAAGAGTTCAAAGTCGTGAGGACAAACCTGCTCTTGGACCGTGGCACAGATGAATCATCTGCTATTAATATACAGTCTGGGCGCACAATCTGTTTATGTGGCCACTTCGGTGTGACAGCAGAGCCAGAGACGAGCTCAAGTTTGAATTACCAGCAGTGCTGCATGTACGTGTTCCAGTTCCCAACAAACAATGCACTCTGCAGCAGAAGCTACCTTATAGGTTAAGGGCTTGCAAGAAAATAAACAAACCTAAAAAGCAGGAAAACTATGATTTTATGGGCTAAATTGTTGCCTTTTTACATGCATCATCATGATGCATCAGTTTTTGTTTTATCGGTTCACAGGCACCTATTAAATTGAGACTTCGTTATTTAAAATAGAAATCTGGAACCATATATTGCAGAAAAGATCTCAGTTTCAGGGATCTGATCCAAATTAGTCTTCAGCCATAATTATCTTACCCATCTGTCTACGAAAACAGAAGAACAACTTCTCTGAACTTCCTTTCCTTTTTCGTTTGTAGACTTACACATAGACAAACCACAGAAGGGAAAGTACATTGTAAGCATACACACAAGTGTATCACTTTAACCAGTGCAAACTCTCAAAACATCCAGAAAGTGTCACATGCCGCCGATTACAGCTGAACAGGATCGCTGGTGGACTCGATCTGAAACAGCAAGCTGAGCTGTAGCATGTGACCCAACGTCTGCAGGTGTGGCACTTCTTTGTGTTTACACTGCTTTTGCATGTCTTTTTCATCTCAGTGCATCTTATTATGTCAGAAAGGGACATGTCTTGAAAAGGTTCAAGTGTAGCAACCAAAGCTACACTTCTGATTGTTTATTCCTTGTTCCTCATGACGGAAAACCTCCCAGTTCCGCCGACCTCCCTCGTCATCTCAGGCTCCAAAACACAGTTCAAGGTTTTCAGGCTGTTGCACTGTGAAGTGGGAGGGCGTGTGAAGGCTTCCTAGCGTGAGAACTCTGAAAGTAGTTTACTTTTAAATTCCCTCTAGCGCAGTGTACTGGCAAGAACCTGGCTATACAACATCAATGACACACATCGTGTTGTAAACAAACTAATGCAGTGTGGTTCTTTTTAATTTCTTATTTAAAGGCAGTAAAAGTACAAAGCATACACCACAAAAAGTACCTGGGATGACACTAATATTACACATACTATACCATCCCATAGTATTTTCTTCAAAAATGTAAGATATGTTATATATAAACGATTTTCTAGCATTGATGGCAGTCAGAAAACACAGTCAACACTGAGCGCAATTCAACAAACAAATTTAAACATGGTGTGTAGAAGTGTGCGTGCAATAACGTTGCAAACAAACATTATGCTGCACTAGTTTGCTTTGTTCCTTAAAGGTTAAAGTCCACGTGCCTGTGCAGAAAGTGGTTACACATTGCCCCAGCCGAGTAAATATGTGAAAGTTTACTCTGACTCTGATATCTTAGCTTAAGCTTCACTTACCAGCTTACTTCTTTACAACTTTGTTACAGAGAGACAGAGAGATGCTCCTGATGGCGACGGTTTGCTGTGTAACATCTCGCAACCAACAGTTATTTTGCATTGTACTGTATAGGGCTGCTCGATTATGGCAAAAATGATAATCACGATTATTTGACGATATTTATTTAACCCTTTAAGACCTACCATAGAACCAAGTCCACCAGAGCTTATATTATTATTTTTTTTACATGCTGTAGTGCCATTTGTGGGAGCATTTCAAGTTGCTATACATCAATACAACTGTTATAGCCCATATTTTAATAATATGTATGCATTAAGTCCATAGTAATTACATAAATTGCAAAAAAGTGCAATAAACTACAAAAAAAATTGAAAATCGCTTTTGTTTTGTTTACATATATTTCTACTTGGAGAAATTTAAGAGGTTTATCCCTCAAAACTTTAAATACAATAAAGTTGCAAAAAAAATAGTTTCCCACCACAGGAAATTTATTTTGAGTGTCTTCATAGTTTTATTTTGGAGATACACCAATTTTTATATACTGCAGGAAAAACAAAAAACAATCCTATGATGCAAATTTGCAAAGAAAACAGCAGGTGTATCATTTCACTGTGGGAAGTGTTACGAACAGCTGATAGGAACGGCAAAGCGTGTTTCTGGAATATTATGTTTTTGTTCCTGCAAGCGCTTTTTATGCAATTTTTGCAAAGCTATATGTGGAACGAAACCGTGACCGAGGACAAGCTGATGGCATCAGATGTAAGTACAACTCCTCCGGTTTCATATGCAAAACAAATTATTGCGCTAGCTTACACGGTTCAGATTCTACAGGGATTTAAAAATAGTTACGCAAAACGGAGCGTGCTGCTCTGACCGGCTTTAAAGGGTTAACAATAACTTTAAAAAAATAATATAAAATAGTGTGCAACACCACTGAAGTTTTTTTTTTTTTTTAAACTCTCTTTTCAACCAACGGCAGTCACTCTCCAAATAACTTCTGCTTAGCTTTCCGAGCTTCCCTCGGGTCCTCTTAATCAGCGGTCTCCACCCTTTTTTGCGCCACGGACCGGTTTATGCCCGACAATATTTTCACAGACGGCCTTTAAGGTGTCGCGGATAAATGAGGGAGGGGCTAATAATCGGCTCAGTCATTTTTAATGATCGTTGAAAGCCCAGATCGTAATCGTGATTAAAATTCGATTAATTGAGCAGCCCTAGTACTGTATATCAATAAAATCTGAATAATTAGGTTAACTGATTAGCCTTTCTAGTGTTTATGAGTTAGGGTGGCATTGCTTTATCATGTCATTAACTAATCACACACGCCCCTGGTTGTATACAGAAGCAGCTTAGAACGCTTGTCTCAGTTCAAGGCTTATTCTAGCCTCTTTGGATCTGCTCTTAGAGACAAATACCCACTAAGGTCTCAAGGCTGTCCTACTGACACATCGTAAAGTGCATGAGGACTCTCTCCTAGACAATCTGACATTTCGAGCCCTTTATGAATGCTTTCAGTAAGCGTGCATTTCTGCAGACTCTACCTGAGGAAATTACCCCTCTTGGCACCTGGAACTGGAAGTACAGGAACATCACCAACTCAAGTGTGACTTCATTCACAGATCTGACTTTGACTTGTTTGACTTGGCTATTATGGTTGAGAATGTGGAAAGGCCTTTGACTTTCTTTGGCAAACCAGGTTTGATCATTAACCGTGGCTCAGGGGGTTGGGAAGCGTATCTGTAACCGGAAGGTCGCCGGTTCGATCCCTGGGCTCTCTGTCCTGGTCGTTCTGTCCTTGGGCAAGACACTTTACCCTACCGCCTACTGGTGTTGGGGGCCGATGGCGCGATATGGCAGCCTCGCTTCTGTCAGTCTGCCCCAGGGCAGCTGTGGCTACAACTGTAGCTGCCTCCACCAGTGTGTGAGAGTGAAAGAATAGTGGCATTGTAAAGCGCTTTGGGTGCCTTGAAAAGCGCTATATAAATCCAATCCATTATTATTAAACTAAATATGAAATATGAGTAGCTGTGTGTAACTTAACACAGAGAGGCCTCTGCTCCAGAAATAGAGGTTCACAGAGGGCCGTTTCATTCCTCACACAGCAGCTGGAGCACAGATAGGTGAGGTTGCTGTCTGTTACTCAGGGGTTAGGGTAAACTGGCCCAGTTGTGCACCAACTGGGCCATTATTGAGCTGTAATGTAGCTCACTGCCCACCCACAGTTCCTGTAGAAGTTCTACTGTAGAGTTACCCATCTCTAACATCGTCTGCACACTTCCACAACCTGACTCCATGTCAAGTTAGTCTCAGTCTTAGTGGGGCGGCAGCAGCCTGCTCTCCCAAACAACCCCCGCTGTCCAGAGAGACAGGGAGAGAGGCACGGGGACTACTAATGAACCCGAATGCCATCCGTGGCGTTTCAAGAGCAGCAGAGCATGCATCTGATTAATCTTTGTCCTAATTAGATCGAACAATTAACCTGCCCACCACTGAGCTCTGGAGCCTGATGACTCTGCACGAGCGTCAAACCTCCTGTACATTTAAAAACGAAGCGTGCCCTCACACTGCAACTTTCCTGGTTTTCACAGCGACCAATTAATTCTAAGTAACAGCGCACAGCCTTCCGTGTGATATCTGGGCGGAAGGAGGGACAAGAGCTCCGAGCCGTTTCTGCTTTTCACTTCAATGGCACTACATTTCTGCGCTTTTGATTCAAAGTCAGAGGAGGCACTGATGGGTCTCATCACAAATTAAGTGTGAGATGCGAAGCAGAAAGAGGAGGGGAGAAGGGGAAAAAAAATCCAATCTTCATTAACATGGAGATACTCCCCCGATGTGAAACGCCTTGAGGACATACTTGTTCACTCACTGACTGGATGCTTTAAAGCATGCACTGCCTGCTGATCTGAAATATTTGAAATGCTTCACTTGTTACATGCACTGCATCCTCATAACAATGTGGACAGGGAGAATGCAACCACAGAGGACATGTACCAGCCGATCCCTTATTAATTAACATGAGCTCAGCTGTAGGGATGCAACTGGAAGCATACAGCCCTGTGACTGGACACTCTGGGAGGTTTTCTTTTTTTTCATAAATCATGTGTGCATGAGCCACAATTGCACAATGAAAGCTCATGAAGCTTAAGCTTGTTTTCCCTTTTCTTTCTTTCTTCTTTTTTTTTTAGCATATTGCACAATGTAAAGTACTGCAAAAACTGTTCTTTATAAATCTGCAGTATGGCTCTT
This sequence comes from Aulonocara sp. 'chitande type north' Nkhata Bay, assembly GCF_057382095.1. Lineage (NCBI taxonomy): Eukaryota > Metazoa > Chordata > Actinopteri > Cichliformes > Cichlidae > Aulonocara > Aulonocara sp. 'chitande type north' Nkhata Bay. The sequence goes on from NC_141354.1 coordinate 10,169,759, forward strand.
TAACCCAGCTGACCATACAACGTTAGCTGGGTTAAAGTGTACTGTTTTGTGTAATGTTTTTGAGGCCCTGCCAAGGACAACACGACCAATGTTGCGAGTTTAATGAGCCCATTAAAAGTGACTGGGTCAGCTGACGGGGCTCTGCTGGCAGCAACAAGTGCTTGACAGTTGGGAACTTAAAAAGTGCAGTCGTTAAGCAACGTGTCAATCCGTGTTTGAACCTTTGTGGAAACGCTCAGTTTCATTTAATACGCGTAACTTTTGACTGCACTGAAAGCTGCGATAGATCGCTGCGGAAATGGCTGGCAAAACTCGAAAATAAAAGTTGAAAATATATAGCAACGCGTCAGATTTTACTAGTTAAACGTTGCGGAAGCTAAATGTGGGAGTTTCTCTTTATTGCAAAACCTTAACACGTGTAGTGTTGGGTAAGGGAAGGAGAAAATCCACGAGTATACGTTAAACTCGATGACTTTCAAAGGGAGTTTGGAAGCACTCTCCGAGGCGTGCGCTGCAGGCTTGTTTCGCTCTGTAAAGTTGAGAGCGTACACAGCAAAACTCTCAGCGAGCACAGCTGTTGTGAGACTGACCTGTCCTGGAGTAGACGGTACTTCTGTCATGTGTCGTCCCAGTGTTGTGCTGCTCTAGGTGGACCGAGTCCTGCACGGGACCGGGCCACAGTCTCTGAGAGATTGCATCCCTGACAACTCTCGCGCCGCTGCCTGTGATAGAAAATATGTAGTCCATTACTGTACGGCTGCAGAACCTAGCTAGCTTAGCTAACAAAAAGAGTTTTCAAAAGTGTTTAAATAGCCGCTCTCATCGCGCAAAAAGAAAAACAATGCTGACAAAGCAGCGACACTCAAACTCGTAGTGTGAACGAACCTCAACTACTCCACACATTCCAAAACAGGAACTATTTGAAACACGTCAACGGGTGCGCACTGTTTTTGCCCCTAGTGGACTCGAACGCAACAGGCTGTCTTCCAGTGCAGCCTACTGCCCTATTGGCCCACATTTACACTAACTGCATTCCACAGAAGGTTCCTATATTTGATGTAGCCTCCTCAATAACATAGCTAACCGCTTTACTTTGCTTTAGGAAAGTCTGAATTAGTTGTAGTATTGTGTTCCTATTGCTTACAAACTGTGTATAACATGGTAGCACTTTAAGTTGTTTTTTTATCCAGAGTAATGATTAATAGGTTTGTAAGCTTGAAGATGCAAGAAGATAAACACATAAGTATTTAAATGTGTTATGTTTGCAGCTACACTGTGTTATAAACCACACATTACATGCTCATAGATGAGTGTATGGCTAAGGATTTTGGTCAAACAAAGCTTAAAATACAATTTTATCCACAGATAAGCATTTGAATGCAGCTTTTACTTTACAGGCAGGGTTCACATATTGTTACTTCAGGTTACATTCTTTAGGTTTGCAAATATTTTTTTAATGCTGAAGTTCATTTGCAATGAATCACAAGTTACAGATTCAGTGCTGATTGAACGCAGACTTTTAAAAAGTCATTCATGAAACCTGAACTTGAAAAAAATCTTTACAAATAAAAAAATAAAAAGGGGAAAAAAATGAAGCTCAGCACAGCCCACACCGATTTCCACATCGTTGCTAGGAGATTTGATTGCCATCAAGTGTGGGGCTTTATAGCACCCTGGAGACTGACATCCATCTGACTCCCACCTTAATAACATTCTAATAAATTGAGACTCTCACATCCGGAGGCAAAGTACACCTCCGTGCCCATACTGTAAGTGACTCAAGGATCCAAAGTGAGAACTCTGAGAGCTGCGACATATATGCGTCTGCTCGTCCACTGATGGATAGGCAGAGATGGCATTTGCTGTGCGCAAATGAACATGGAAAAGTGAAAAGCCGGCAGACCGGAACAGGGTGTGATGATTGGGAAGCAGCCTCAGGTTGTGAGCTGGAGAGCCTGTGATTCATTATTTATCCCAGGGGGGCAGAGCTGCTCTGGTAAGTAAAGAGTGTAAAGACAGGCCCTGTAATGATCCAGCAACACATTCACATGAGAAACGTTAAAGATGGGGAGAACTTTTCTTTGCAAGGATAATCAGACAGGAAAAGCACCCGTGTCTCATTCCCAGTATGTGTGCAAGGCCAGCTGAGGTTAAAGCATCTGTTATATCTGAGTGCATTGAAGCAGTGAGGTTTGAGAGTGCCAGCCATTTTCAATACTGAAAGTGCTCCATCTGCTGGTTGCCTTAGGTAGCGTGGGTATTACAATAGTGCATCAGAACAAATGCAGTTTTGAATATATGAGATTTTACTTTTTTTTTTATTTTGAGAAAAAAATGACTTTTTCCTCATCATCTTTGACATCATCTGCCTTTGTGGTTCTGTTCAAACAAGCACGGCTGCAACTAAATGCCTGCTTTCACTGTCTATTAATATGTCACTTGATTTAATGACTGGACAATTACTCATTTAGTCTGTAATAAAGCTGAAAAATGTCCCCTAAATGCCCCCAATTCCTGTTCCTAGGATGTTTAATTTACAAGAAAAATCAATCAGAGACACGCTTATAAGCCGGAAAGCCTGAATGCTCGAAATTTTCTTTAATTAACCACTTAATCAGCTATTACAAATGATCGGCACCTTATCGCGCTGCGTTTCAGCTGCCCTGCAGTCACGCGGGAGAAGAGGTGTTTTGTGACAGATCCAGTCTAAACATATGTGAGCCTGAAGCAGGGGGACTGTTCAAACTAGTGTTTTTTTTACTTCACAAATGAAAAGAATATAGCACACAAACAACTTCGACAGCATATATTTTTATATTTGACTTTGAATCATAAGCACCTGTCCCACTTTTTTCCTCTCTGACCTTGTGTAGCGCCCTGCTGGTACACTTGGCACTTGAGCAATGTCTTTACACTGGCCCAGCACCACCCCAACAAACCCCACCCCACTGCGGGGCCTCGTAGCTGTGTGATGTACTGTGTTGCTGTACAGCTGCCCAGAGCGGTCATCAAATCATCCATAACATACTCAGAGGGAGCCATCCTCTCTGCGCTGTAACCCCATAGGATTAGAGATATACCGAGCAGTCGTGCACGCCAAACAATAACACCCAATCTAGTTTTAAAGACCTATTTTCTCAGAGAACTCCTCCACTCTCTAATTAAGCCGTAAATGTGACCAAAGAGGGAAAAATGAAAGAATTCCCTCTGTGCTCATCCGACTATGAGCATCATTGCATGGAAATTATATGAGTTACTTTGTTCTCCTTAAGCCTGCATGTTTGATGTGTGTATTTCGTGTATTTTAGAGGTGATTAAAGAGACCCTGGAGCAAATTAGCTAACTGACATTTATTACGCTGTTATGTCCTTCTGAATTTTTGCAAATTATCCCGTTTCTGTGGACTTACAGACCATTATATTAGGTATATTTACAATATCCTAAAGGGACACGTTCTAATTTGGTTGCGTGTTTACAAGGCACGCAAAAGCTATATCATAACCTTTCTTATTAATTTCTATCTGGATCAGAGCAGTATTTGAGAACCATTTTGTTTAATGGAGAAATCTTGCTGTTCAAGTACCTGCATTAAAAAAAACCCCAGTTGATGTCAGCTGCTGTCAACAAAGGCCCTGAGAGGGTCCTGTGCGTGAGCCTTTGTCATCATCTGGGTGTTAATCTCAGCAGTTTCCCATTCAGAGCCAGGTTGGTTGGCACCTAATCCTGAGAACAGGGACGTTTTCATTACGAAGAAACACGCAGGCCACCGGGGAGCTGCTGCCACTTTCCCTGTTATCAATGAACAGAAGTCACAAGTAATGTTGCATAAGCAGTCTGAGCTGAAGCAACACGCTGAGCATGTGCATGCACTGTAAAGCCTGTGTTAGCATGTGCACACGCTTACCGTATGCCCATTTCTCACATAGTCTGCCCTTTCTTCCAGACTTTTTTTTTTTTTTTTCGTTTGCGGTGGAAATCACTAGAAAAACACAGCGCAGAGTTCACTCGTGTGACACAAATGCACCTGCTGGCAAACACAACCGAGCCTTTCCGTGTACGGCACTGGTTGCTTGTAGTGAACGCATCTCACGTGGCATTTCCAGAAGCATCTAACAGAGCTGGAGTGTACGCACAGAATGTACAGCACAAATTGTCCTGTGTTTCATGAGCGTTATGCTCTATTATCCCGCAGCTCTTACAAGATGACGACCAATAAAGACGGTTTGCTGCCAGGAGGAATCAAGCGGAGGCATACAGACAATGGCAGCAATCACAGGTGTTTAACAGCTCTTGTCAGAAAATGCCGCTTTCTCTCGGGCTGTTTCACTAGGGAAGTAAAGCTTTGCCTCTCAAAAGCTTGTCAGTACTACAACAGATGAACATGTTTTTCACATTGACAGCAGGAGCCAAATATTCATGAGAGGGAAACATGAATCGAATGTTGTGTGGTGCCTGTTAAAGCCAGAACAATGCCAGGCTGAGTCACTGGATCATCTGGAGAAATGCGCCTTTTAATTACTCAGAGCAGTGATTATATAAGTCTGACTGCTGTCAGTCAAATGTTTGCCTTGATTTTGCACGAACGCTGCGGAGCACCTTCCATCTTGCTGCTTACATGGGACTATACAAACATTTGTGCGAGGCTATTTGGCCCATGAGTCATAATCCAGCATTGATAAATCATGTGTGAAACTCTTATCAGTGGGATGCAAGCAGCAATGAGTAACCATGCATTTAACCACAGACTGCATAGGAGAGATGCGCACAGCCTGAGTGACGTCATTCACTGATTTGTGAAGACCTGCTTTGAAGTCCCGAGCTGAGGATTTTGTGCATTGGCATCATGGTGTTTTGAAACCAGACATGATGATTGTGGGGTGGATAGCATAGAGAAAGCACACTTCAAGCTCATGCATTGAGGACTGGACACAAGCCAGGACCTCACTTAAGCGAATGCTGCTTTATCCTCTTGTATCACTGTTGTGTATTTGTGACTTGTTAAATAAGCCACAAGCAGACCACTGATCAGGTTCTTTCCATGAATGTGCAGCAGCGCTGTTTTTAAGTGCAGAAATAGAAGGATTATGTTTGTGGTGCTGGGGTGTGGTTTGGATGCTGGAGTGCGACACTGCAGACTGTGACAGAGCTGTAAACACCGTGTCTGTACATGTCCGTAAAGGTTCTCAGTCATCTAGGTTATTGTAGGAAACTTTAACACATGTCGTGCAGGGTGACATCTTCAAGGAAACGCAACTTCTTGAAGTTTCCTTGAAGACGTTTCTCCTTTCATTCAAGAAGCTCTAAGTCTGTACATGTTTTTATTAGAATATGTAAATTCTTCTCTGACCAAACTGACCGGATCGACACCACACTCAAGTTTGTCGAGCTGAAGCCAAGAGACCAACAGCCCAGCTTAGTGTAAAGATTAGATGTGTGCCTTCTTATTAGCAAAGACAATGACCGAAATGAGAAGGGATCACATGTAAGTAGTTCAATGATTACTTTCAGTCAGTGTTTGGAGTTCTTTTTTTTTTTTAAACTGGCCATCAAATAGCAAATCATCAAGCTCTCCGCTGGGCTACAGCCTTGCGAGTTGGAGTAGAGATAACCAATCTCAAATCTCATGCCAGCTTATATCAAAAAGGCAAGGTCAATGTCATGCTTCAAGGTTAAAGCTAAACTTTGACACAACACATAAACTACAACACTGCTGCCATGAGGAAAAACTGAACCTTTAAAAGAGGTGTTCTATTTTAGAAGATAAGCTGCTTGTCACAGTCAGTTGTGCTCTTTTATACATTTGGTTTTATATTGAACTCATTCAGCAGACCTTAGCTAACGGTTTCTCCTCACTATAATGCGGATTTGTGACCACGGGATCCAAATATATCATCCAAAAAGTGGATCTTTAGTTGCCTCTAAGAGTCTTATGTACACAGAGAGAAACAGATACAGGAATAAATGAGACTGGATGAATAAAGGCTCCACAGTCAGGTTGATACATGATGTCAGAGTGCTGAAATAAGCCTCTGTGTTTTAGCTTAATGCCTTTAGCAAAGACAGGAAACAAGGAGGTGATGGTTAAGGTTGTTGTTGTAGCACCCAGCCTGACACTGACCTGCCGCCACATCAATTCACCCCCCTGTTATTGCCTTTTTTCTCTCTTCGGACAGTTCTACAAGGTGGCTAGTGGTGATCGATGGGCGGTGCCTTCAGAGCGGGCTATCTTTCTCCGCCACTTCCACCCCCTCTACTCTTGGTCATCTATCCTCTGTGGGCGTTCGCCCTGTCTGAAGCCGCCACAAGAGGCTGGGTGGGCCCCCGGCGAATGATGACTGCTGGCTCGGTGCGAAGCACCAACCGCTTGCCTCTCTCTTCCATCTGTGTGGATGCTTTTCATTTTACTGCCTGGCAAAATTCTGCTTATAATTACCTGACAGCCACCAGAAGATGCTTAATTACAGGCGCAGAGAGAACGAGGGAAGACGAAAGGGAGAAGCAGGATGATAGTGGATGAGAAAGAAGGAGGGGGCGAGGAAGGAAGGGAAGGGACATGCATCAGACATGCACCACTGCTCTCTTCATACAAGGCAATTTATTAAAATAATAAAGCCCAGCCTTGCACTGAAGGTTGAGTCCACAATAAACCTGACAGGGAGGCAGAAAAGCGGTGCTACAACACCGAGGCACATAAACAAAACAAATGCTCTGTTATGTCTGCGTCCACTTTATTATCCAAGCTGAACTCTTCAGGAGTTAATTGCTTTCTTTTAAACGTAGACGCAGTCATAAATTTCATCATTAGCCTAACATGAATCATTCAGCTTTCAGCCAAAGCACAAAAGCACAAAGAATCCTCTACATAAGCCTCTTCACCCTGGACGGGCATTAGACTCTGTGACGAGATACAGCAAAGGGCTGTGGGATGGGGGGCGGTGTGGGGGGAATTAAGAGCCAAATGGACATCTTAAATCCGACAAAGATGCTAAAAGCCTCTGCGCGCTCTCTCCGTCTGCTGTAAAACTGTCGTCATCCCAGGCTCTTTTCATCTATCACCTGATATCACTTGTTCCACGAGTACGCTAAATTGGATAATGAATCTCTCCCCACCAGGAGATGCAGTACATGGATAATTTGTTGGGGAAGTTACGAGCCGGGGGCATATTGCATCACTCGAGGTGCGAGATGTTACCGTGGTTAAATGGATGCAACCTTTTGGATGAGTCCACAGTAGTTACATGAGTGAATTAGGACCCAGTGACGACGTAATTAACTGCGCAGGGAGGAACTCGTTAATGAATCACTCCGGCTCAGTTAATGAAACACATTTAAGTTAAATATGGTGTCAGTCTATCGATACGCAGCTTATGATGTTGCTAAGTGAATGTTAATTTCATGTAGATATAAATCTGTTAATCTTTTAAAAATAAATATCCTACAGAACTAATCAAAAATCGTCTGAAAGGCTTTTCTTACTGTCACTGAAAAAGGTGATGATAATCTGACTTTGATAAGTGATTTTCTTTCATTTAAAGAGTAAAGTTGAATAGCCTTTTAAAGACACACAAAGAGGTTGAGTGTGAGAATAAAAACTGCAGGGGTAAAAATGAAATGAGAAATAAATTGAGTTGGAAATGTTTTGGAACGTTTTGTAAAATAAATTAATTCGATTTCTCGCTCAGAGCTAAAAGGTCGACCTAGATGGCGCTAAAGCTGGGATGTGTTAGCTTAGCTTAGTCTAAAGACTGCTGAGATCTTTTAAAAGGTAAGTTACTCTCCTTAAAGATCTTTTTAACTGATGTCCTGCTTAAATGAGCAGAATGAACCATTTTTCTTAGCTTTAGAAAACGTTGGTTGATTTCTTTGAACAAAGCTATGCTAGCTTTTTCCCTAGCAACTTTAGCTTACAACAACCAGACTGTGGATCTAGAATTTGACGTGTATTTTTTGCACAAATCACACATTTCTCTGATAAATGGATGTAGCCCAGTGGCATAAACGTCATGCTTCCTACAAAATGTGTAGTGCGTGGCACTGTAAACAGCTACAGCTGTAAAGTAAAAAAATCCCTTAGAAAGTAGCACGGTGACCACCAAGAGAGGAACTTTTAAACAAGAGGGGTAACTATTTCCCTTTTTTGAAGAGACCATTGACTTTTTTTTGTAAAAGTCTAGCTGTGACAAACACCAACATAAAGAATGCTGTTGGTGAACCGTGGCTAAAGATGCGTGAGCTGGAGCCGGACCTCTGTAGGGCAACACTGTGAGAAAAGGTCATTTCTTTACGTGAGACCTGAGCTGACCAGCTGTGTCTATGCTCCATTTGTTTGCTTGGACATATAATATCACAGCTTTGCAACACATAGCTCTGGGTAAATTTTACTTTATTTTACTTTACACTGCTTTGTTGTGTCTAAAGACCGATATTGCACCTAAGCACTGAGGCATTCAGCATTGACTAAGCATCTACTGTGGTTTTATTGTTTTGTCTTCATCATTCAATCATATTTTGGGGTAGTTACAAAATGCATTACAAAGTAAAATAAATTGCAAAGGCAAAAATAGATTTCAGATAAGTCAGTAGCGAAACCAAAGACAACTCACTTCTCCTAAATAACCGATAGGAATTCAACTGAATCAAAACCAAGAAGAGCAATTTTAAAGCCCATTTTCATAACGACTTTGTCCTTTGATGGCTGTGTGTTTTCCCCTGCTGTACCAATACTTGTAGAGCTCAAACTTGATGTATGTAACTTCTGCTGCTTCACGTCTCTGTGGCAGTTTTCCAGAACCCTGCCATCCAGCAAATGTCCAGAGCAATGACCCGTGTGGCGAAAAGGCAGCGCACTATGCTGGCCGACTAAATCCTGTCCCCCAGCTATTCTTCCTCTTGAATAAACCAGTACATGGCAAACATGGCCCCAGAAGCATTTATAATATAAAGTATTCGACATTCTAATCAGGCCAGGAAGAAGAGCTCAAGGTGGATGTGGATGAGTCGCGATTCTAGCCGTTGATTGCTCAGCTAAATTTTCCCATCTCTTGTCATTATATCCACTGATGGGATAAAAGCCACAAGTACAATGGATGCTACAAAAATTAAAGTGATTGCTCACTCTGAAGTAACACAGCCATAAAAATATGGAAAAAAAATACTTCTCGTCTTGTACTTCACCAAACATTAGCAAATATTCATTATCCATTTGATATGTTTTTTCCATAATAACATTGTAACCCTGGAATTCCTCCAATCAAACACGACATTTGAGCTGATTGGAAAGTTATGACAATATATGAAACTGGATAGTAAAGCGTAAACAGTGCAGTAGAATTCAACAATACCAATTTAAAATGAGTACAAACAGATTTACTACCACTGTACTTCACGTAAATCCCCTAATAAGTTAGCACAAAATCTGATTTCAGTGTAGGAAAGGTGGAGTCGGGCAGTAACAATGAACATTATTCTGCTGAGTGCTTATTGCATGAATAATGTCTAAAAACAAAACAATTGGGATGACAGCAAAGTTGTATCATTATTATTATTATTATCACTGATGATGATGATAATAATAACCATTTTCAGCTGCATCAAAATTAGAAAATGTCTGAAAAAGATTAGCAATGAACAATGCAAGACACAGATCAAACAGTTGTATATCATTAAGGATCTACATTAACACAACTTGTAGTGTTTCGTACGAGCAATCCGATTCCAGTGCTGCTGTAAATTCGGTTACTTTTTCCATAAATATCATCCATAACTGTGAGATTTATCGACTCCTTAAAGGCACTGAGTAATAATGCTTTACAGCGCCTGCCGTCGCATAAGCAGGGTTTCTTCTGTTTTTAGTATGTACATTAGATACTGGGGAAATAGAGCCGTTCTTAAACAACGGGAGCCCATAAATTCATGAGCAAAGAGAAACAAATATCAACCGTTATGCGAAGTGGCAGATCTTATTTTCCCTCCGCTGTAAAATGAATCAATAGCTGGGGCCGGTCTTGGCGTTCGACAGTGGAAAACTGCTTACTCTTCATTTGAGCTATATGTAATCAATCCTAGCCAGAGGATGGCTACAGCCCTTTCCAAACTAAGTGGGGAAACAGTGGGATTACTGCCTCTGTGGCATTTATAAATTGAGCCCAACGAGAAGAGGGCCACCGAGAGACTCCCCGGTCAACGTAATTACACCGGCAGGCCAATAAATCCGACCCATAGATCTTTTACAGTGGTGCTGCAGTAAATTCAGCCTCTTTTCCTTGCACTGCTTTCTTTCACTCCAGAAGAAAACATTAATGTTTTTGTTTCTGTCAAAGTGGGAAAAAAAGGAGAAGGGGGAAAAAAAAACCTAACAACGGCCTTGGTGGCTACAAATCTCTGTGGCTTTTGCTGCTGGCCAAGATGTGATTCAGTGCAGCGATTTAGATCCACACAGTGTTGAGTCATACATATGACAGCATACTATGCTGTGGATACAAATCTACATTAAGTGTCCTTGAAACAGGGGAATGTGAAGGTCTGTTTGAAGTTAATCTCATATCATTTCCTTATGAAAAACTAAGGGCATAAAAGGTGCACAGAACTGATTTAGGGAGTGCACGCGTCATTCAGGAATGACAAATGTCAGACAAATATATTAAAGGCCATTTGCGACAGGGCTAACATCATTGTGATCCGTGTAACATTGAGACAGTCTAAGGAGAAGTGAACCTCTTATCCTCTTAGTTGCATGTCTGTCCTGCATACACAAGTCTGTCCACAGCAAACAGGTTTCATAGCATTTGCATGCAGCAGCAGCTGCAACTCCTCTTTAAACTACAGGTGTAACAATACCTCCTCTTCTATAAACATGGCGTTTGGCTAAATGGATGTTCACCTTAATTCACTCTGGATGCAGCCTAATTAGTGTAATATTGATGGAACCAGAGATGTTCAATGCCTGCATAAATTTGGTTGTGAGCTGCTTCGTCTGGCTTTGCAATAGGACCAACCCTTTCAATACAGAAAATGTCATTTGCATTCAGGTCACCTTTTAACTCCTATTGTTTGCAATCATGATACAAAGAGGACGTTTAGAGGGCACCAATGGGATGTGATTAAATCCGCAGAGCAGCTAGTCTGGTCTGGATAAGAACGTGGAGAGCGCTCCGAGAATAATAAGCACAAGTAAAAAGTCAAAACCTGGTAAAACAGAGGTGACATTCCCTCCCTGTAACCAAGTTAACATCAAAGCGGCTCCCTTGCTGTCTGGGGATGACTAAAGCATACTATTAACCTTTGTAAAAATGGTTCCTGAGGCCTCCTGGGTGTCTGTGCAGGTCTGAGGTGCATGTGTCTGTCCACCTCTCTCATATTGCAGTGCGGATATATCAAATCAGGTATGTACATGCATGTAAACACTTCTTGTGCACGGCCTCAAAGTGCATGGACGCACATCGTGATACGTCTACATCAAACTAAAAACACTGCAGGTGCTATTACAAGCAGTACCTGAATAAAACTAATCACTGCTTTGTTGTTTACAGACAGAAAAAAAGCCCATCCACAAGTATCAGATATCCCAATTAAGGTTTGCAAGAACAGTGTGATTTGACTGCTTCTGGTGCTGCTCAGTATAAATGCAGCCCTTTGGGCATGCTGTTGTGAGCCTTTTCTTATCAACATGCAGTGTAGACTGTGCTACCCTGTAGGCACAGCTGCTTTCACCGGATTAACTGTCAAAGTTCTTGTACAATATTACCCAAACTGCCTTAACCCCTAGTGTGTATGCAAAGACTGCTGTGTGTGTGTGTGTGTGTGTGTAGTGCCTTGTTCATATGGCTGCATAGCTGTGAATAGGAATTAAACTTTCAGTTACCTGCACAGAGCTCTGCTTTTAACAATGGCTTTGATAATAAACTCTATTTTAACACTGAATATAGTATATCAAAACATATCTCTCTGAAGACAATGCAGATGAGGACAGAATTATTACCCCACCTGATGCTAATAGTCAGTTCAAATTCAAATTCAAATTCAAATTTTATTTGTCACGTACACAGTCATACACAGTACGATATGTAGTGAAATGCTTGGACAACTGCTCGTGACCTAAAGAAAACAAAAAAAGGAAAAGGCTATGAATAAGATAGGAAATAAATATGAAAAATTAAAAAGGGTAAATTTAACTAGGACGGAATAAAATATAAATTAAGGTTAAAAATGAAATAACTGTACAACACAAATTAGAATGAAGGGTAAATTTAACTGGGAAGAATAAGATAAAATATATAAATGAAAGTTGAAAATAAAATAACTGTGCAACAAAATACACAATATAGAACTATATAAGAATGTATGAAGAAATATAAATAAATATATACACAATAACAGCAGCTGTACAAGTATTAACTGGAAATAAAGAAATATAATGTCCAGTGTTGTGCAATCCACATTATGTCTTGTTGTGTCAGTTGTGCCTGCAGTCGTTTGTTGTAGTTTCCTGAGCAATCCCAGCCGATTCTTCTTTGGCTAATCTCTCAGTCTCTTGCAGATTCGACGGTCTTCTGGCTTGTTCTTAGTCTTCAGTTCATTCCACAGATTTTCAGTGGTATTAAAGTCAGAGTTAGAGGTAGTTCTTCTCAAGGAGCAACGCATGTTTTAGGGATCCAGTTTTGCTGTTGACTACTTGAGGTTTTCTTTCAAAATCTTCACATATTATTCCTTCCAACTTGAAGGAATTGAAATTGAAATTCCCAGTTCCAGATGCACTGAAGCAGCAAGATACTGCCACCTCCTTGTTTCACTGTCGGGAGGGTGTTCTTTGGGTGGTACTCCTCTCCCTTCTGTCTTCTAACATTAGCTCTCTCTGGCCAAAGTTCTAGTTTTGTCTCATCTGACCAAAGGACACAATTCTAGTATGGATAGTCTTTCTCCTGGTTGTCCTTAGCATACTTCAGTCTGCAGGTTCACAGTCAGCCAAGTCAAGACTGTCGACTCTTATTGACTCTTGACTTGTATTTATATCTTGGCAGTTGTTCTGGGGTCTTCAGACACATCTCTCACTAGTTTGCTTTACAGTCTTTGAAGGCTTCCTACTTCTGCCAGGCTTGTTCTGTACTGTGTGGCTCTCTTTAAATTGTTGATGATATATCTCACTCCAGTTCTTGACATTTGGAAAAACTGTGACAACTTTATATATCCACCTTCTACTTTGTGAGCATCCACAAGTCTTTTTCTCATGTCTAAGCTAACTTCTTTAGTTTTTAGTAGCTTCTGACAGGTCAAACTCTTGAGGTTTTAATACTGGGTGTAAAATTGGAAGAAAATCATAAGTTTTAACTTGATTTTACAAGCTTTGAGTGTTACAGAGTTAAAGCACATCATTGCACAGCAGTGGTTTGTGCTATGGTTAAGAAATTTTCAGTTTTTTTCCAGCTAATAATACTGATCTTGGTCATTTTTTTTGTTTTTTTTTGTTTAATAAGTCTATTATTGTCAGAGGTGGTAAATAATGAAGTACAAATACCTTGTTACTGTACTTAAATAGAAATTTCAGGTATCTGGACTTTACTTGAGTATTTATTGTCTGACAACTTTTTACATTTAGTCCTGACATTTTTAAATAAATATCGGTACTTTCTACTTCTTACATTTTCAAAACTGGGTTGTTACTTTAGGTTTCACTGCAGGCCATCAAACATCGAACCAATTTGAGCCTGAGCATTAAAGGATAAGAGGCAATCCTGTTTGCGTCGCACAAAAAGATATGAAAGATGCAAAACCGTGTGCCAAAGTCAGAAGTTAAAGTAGGCTGGTGTTTTTACTTTTTGGCAGAGCACAGGAATGATTGCAAGTGTCCACAAGCTGCGGTCGCATACTTCAGCATCTCGCTAGAACAAAACGAGTGAGCATAAAGGGAGCAATACTTTTTATGTGGCAGGTAATTTCAAATGCAACGTTTCTATCAGCTTAACAAACCTCAGCAAACACACAAACTGTTTGTGTGCAGTTTGTCACACAGTGTGTTGCTAGCTTAAAGTCCAGTTGCTGTATTTCACAGGAGGAGAAAAGACATAGAGCCAACTTCACTCAGAGATGGAGAAAAGTAAGGAAGACAGGACAGGAGAGGAAGAAGAGAGGTTAGATTTAAAGGTAAGGACTCTCTCAGTGGTATTCCATAAACTGGATATGTAAAGCTTACATGTAAGTCCTCGTGTTTGTAAATCAGATATTGGGTCTGTACATGTGACATTTTTCATGTACATTCATATATTAGTGCAGGATAAACAGGTTCGTTTGCAGTTGTGTACATCCACAAAGAGCCGCAGGTCAGCTGATCACTGCCAGCTCTTAATTTAAATTATTGTGAGTTGTGATCCTCTACCATGCTGAGCAACTACAACTGATTTTAGGATTCCCCCACCTGCTGAATCCCATTTTAACCCCTGACTGCGCACAAAATTTTGAGAGAAACTTTCAGTTTCATAGGTGGTAGAATTTTGTCTTCATCTGTATATCTAGCTTTACACTACTTGGTGTGAAATGGCTAGCCTTTTAGGAGATCTTCATATTGAACATGGCTAAAAAAAAATAAGAATTCATCTCCTGTTTATTTAAATGACTTCTTTTACCCAGCCAACAGTCTCAAACCTGAAATCTCTGAATATGCCAGCTGTAGTTCCACACCAAACATCTGCATGACTCACATCTTTCCACCTCTTCCATGTTTCTGCTAATTCAGTGGTTCCTAGGAAGATAAACACCGATCTCTATAGTGAACATGCAGTGTCAAACAAGAGTTGGGAGATGCTGAGGAGAGAGAAAGCTTGAAACCCTGAAAAAGGCAGAGAACGAGGCTGTGTGGGAGGAAGTGAAAGTAAGACACTTCACTGGATTTGCAGTGGGGCTAAGCTGCCTTCTGGTTCTACGTGACCGGCCTATACTGCCAAGGCAGGAAGGCTTGAGCTTATCTCAGCGCACACAAGCAGCACCGCTGGCAAAAGCACCCTGGCATGGCTGTGGGTGCTGCTGCTCTTACTCTCCCTCTCTCCCTTCTCATTTTAACGGTTATTCTCTCTGACAAACGTTCATCCAATCCCTCTGTCGTTCTTATTCACTCAGGGGATGCAAAGCATAGTGGCAACTTACACTTAAAGTGGATTTCATAGCAGAAGAGTCCTCCTTTGCCCTTATAGTCTGCATCATACATGGTCTGTAATAACAGCTCAGCAGTGAGTAAGCAGGATATTTCCATTTGTCTGGTTTAAAGTTTGACTCATCTTTATGAAATGCAATTCTAATAAAACAAATGTTGCCAAACTCTCTTTCCAGACCACAAATACTATGTCTGGAGTTCTACAGCAAACTAATAGAATGGTTATATCAACCTAATCTTTACAGAAATGTATATCAGACAGATATATGACAAACAGCTGAAGTTTACATCATACCTAATGTCCATTTGCATTTCATGTCAAAAACAGTGAGTCTGAAGTCACCTCTTACTCACCTAAAACGGAATAAGTGGCCATTAGGCAATTATTTGAAAGCAGGGACTCAAAATTGCACCTTTTTAGTAAAAATTACATGTCTGACACATGAACCACACTGTACTCACTAACTATGCTCACTTTTTATCTTTTTTTTCACAAATATAAAAGCTGTGTGGATTAAAAAAAATGTGAGACCCAGCGGAAGAAACGCAGAGTCAGTGGGAGTCAGTCAGTCGTTGATCTCACATCTGCAGCTGGTTCAAGATGCTGCTGCATGACTGCTAACAGGAACTCATACAAGACAGCATATAATCCCTGTGCTGGCCTCACTGCACTGGCTGTCTGTGTCTTTTAGAGTTTATTTTAAAATTCTTATGTTTGTTTTTTAATACTTTCCCAATCTTGCCCTGCTTTGACTCTCTTCTGGTGTGTAGGGCTTCTTCATCCCTACACACCCTGTCGGTCTTTTAGGTCAGCTGACCAGCTACTCCTGGAAGTATCGAGATCCAGGAGGAAGCTTAGAGGGGACAATCTGAGTACAACATGTGAAGAAGAAGAAAAATCGCTGGATGCAAAGAAAGCACTGTTGCTAATGTAGAAGTCCAGGTATTTAGAAAAATGGACTATAAACTGCAAACTTACTTCTGACTGCACTAAAAACTTTCTGGAAACACGCTACCCCCTGGTGGTGAACATATTAAAGCGGGTAAATAAAAGGAGTACCTATACTGGCATATCATTTGACACAATAAAAGTTATCCTCCTGCATCTAAGATGTTCACCTCTCGACTGTTGGAAACGATGTGACCATAGAAACGCTGGGTTTTACATGGTGATAAGAAGCAGCGTCATTATAATATATTTACTCTGATCTTTCCTGATGACAAAAACAGAGGAGAAATATTAGTTTTTGGTATCATAAGCAGCTCAGATAATCTAATTCTGCAGATTTTCTCAAAGTCATTTTCACTCTCAAGCGCTCTCATGTCTGTCATTAAGGCAGCGAGCAGCAACACCAGAAGGCAAAGGTTTGTAACACAGCACAGTGCATTGTGGGAAGGATGAGACTCTTATTGCCTTCCTTCGCGGCTAATGATCCATAAAAATGTTTCTGGATCAGCCCTGATACCAAGTCTTAGTATCTTCTCTGGTTGTAATGGACGCTTTTTTCATCCTGTCTCCCTCCCCCTCACCCCCAACAGGCCGTGGCAGATTGCTGTCCCTCCCTGAGCCTGGCTCTGCCAGAGGTTTCTTCCTGTTAAAAGGGAGTTTTTCTTTCCCACTGTTGCCAAGTGCTTGCTCACATTGATTTGATTGTTGGGGTTTTAATCTGTATTATTGTTGGGTATTTCCCATACATATAGAGCAACTTCAGGGGACTATTGTTGTGATTGTACTATATAAATAAAACAGGAATGAAAATTGAACTGGTCAAAAAAAAAACTTTAGATCCAGATGTTTCACTACTATGGAGCATAACAGGAGCAACAAAACATGTATCAATGCATCCCAGGGGCAAGTGGGGATTATGGAATTTTGAATTCCTCGTGGACTCAGCAGTGGCTGTAGCTGGTAAGAGCAAAGACAAAAAGACAAAGGAAAACGGCTAACTTTTTACGCAGTTTTAATCAGTTAATCACCCACCAGTAACACATATAGTCCCTTGTTCCCATTGTTCTCTGTCATCTTGTTCTTGTCAGTCAAGCTTTCCAACATTCCACATAACAATAATAATAATTTGTTAGTCCCTGTAGGGAAATTATTCCTTTGTATTTAACCCATTCACCCAGTGAAGCGATCGCCATCCACCAAATGCAGCGTCCAGGGAGCAGTGTGTAGAGACAGTACCTTACGGTAGCCTTTCAATGGATTCGAACCCCCGACTTTCCGATCACGGGGCAACCACTCTACCTAAGGAGCTTTGTCTTTTGTCTTGTCTCTATTTGGACTCTTTGCCGCACTGCCAGCTTTCCTGTCTACCACTGCATGTCTGAGACTACAAGTTTGAATTTTGGACTGCACAATCTTGGGAGTTCCCCATTACTCAATTTGCAAATGAAACTGAATGCTCCACTACACTGCTTTCATCTCTTTTATCTCTCTTTTCTAGTTTCAGAAATTCAAGTTTGTCCCATTTTACTAGAAAAAGAGCAGAGGGGATGTCTTAAAGAGCCTTGTGTGTAATTGCCACCCCTGGCTACAGTCCGGATGTGTAAACACAAGAGATGTGCCACCTGAGACAATTACATCAAATACAGAAACCAAGAGTGACACAAGTATAGCACTCGTGGCGCTGGCTGTAACTGTCAGCCGCTGTAGTGATTAGCTCCTCCTGCTACATCATGCTGTGACTATGCTGCTGCTGCTGGGGACTGGGGGAAAACTGTACTATTTTCAAGGACAACTGCTGTAGCGATGGCTTTACACACAAAATCAAGCACAAGTAGTAAAGGAGCAACAGGACACCAGCTCCAACGCTCAACCCGACACTTCCTTCGATCTTGTGAATAGCTGCTAATGATATTCTGACCGCTACACCAACTCCTCCTCCTCTTCGACCCTCCAGTGAGAATCCAATGAATAACTAACAGGTGAATAATCAGTCAGAAGGTGGCGGTGGCAGGGTCCGCCGCTCTCGGGGTGTTAGGTTACGCCGCCACGTACACACCCGCCTTGTTTATTAGCATTTCCTCTGTCAGCTCCCCTCGATACAATGCTATGCTGGCAAAGTCGGGCCTCTGCTTCTGCCTGCAAGCCGCTAGTGCTCACCGAGGTGTGCACAGCAGCATTCGAATAGTTTCACACAGTTTACCTTGTTTAAAAGGAAATTATTCATGATGGATCCTGATGGGAATTCAGAAACAGGCTCTGACTGACTGCTGTGATAGTCTGATTGTTCCCCATCAATAATCAATAGAAAACTAGTTTATAACTTAGCATACTTAAACCAAAAACAAATGTAAAGATTCAATTGTAAATTTAGAAAACACTGATGATAATTTTTGCTTTTAACAAAGTTGCATACCCTCTATGAACAGGTCCGGTTTTAACCATTGTAGGCAATGGTCTGCTCATATGTGCTTATATGTGCATGAGCATAAGTTTAGCTGTCTCAGTTGAGAAATTAAGCCAGACTAGATCGTAACGTGATAAAATGCCCCTCTCCAGCACTTCAGCGGCGGTCGGTGCCACAGTTTGTAGCAATCTGTTGTGGAGCTGTCCGTCTGTCTTTGAGACAGATTACCCTTCTGCCGGTACCCCCCGGTCAGAAACACAGAAAATACATTAGAGCATAACAAGGTAGAGACTGTGAAGACAGAGAGAGTGAGACATGGGGGGTGGTTGGAAAAGGCGGGAAAGCAGAGGAGACACTGGGGAATAAAATGGTAGAAAGAGCAGAAATAACAGGAATGGGGGGATCCAGCTCTCCTCTTAGAAGCCATTAGGTGCGGTGACATGCTGTGCAGGGCTCTGCCTTTGCGTCCATACAAAGATGCCTTATAGCCATAATCTGTCTCCATATTTAACTTGAGACGGTACACAAACATAGGCAGAGTCAGACCCATGTCTGCTTCCATATAGGCACGGAGCGCATGAGTCAGCCCCGGAGAATAAAGAGATTGAAGAGCACTTGTACGGCAATGAGAGCACAGTGTGATGAAGCAGTTTTCGCATGCGCTTGTTGTAGGCAGGAACACGGTAAGTCATCCTTAATGAGTATACAGTCGCGGGGACACAAGGTTCATCTCCTGTTTGGCATTCTCTCGCCAGGCTCTGGAGTGCAGGCTTGAGGCTGGCTATAATGATGTAAAGGTCAGACGTGACAGTAGGACTAGGAGGCTGTCAGACGGAGAAGCCGGGACTCTGGGGAGAGCTGGTGTCAAGTGTCGTTCCCTCAAGAATCTTTCCTTTGCCTCTGCTTTTTTTCTCCTTTCATTTCCTCTCTATTGCCAATCTTTCCACTTGTTCCCTCTCTTTAGTTTTACTTTCCTTCGTTATAGCGGCAATCATTTCTCCTCCTTTCACTTCCTTTTATCTTGTTTCCTTTGCCTTCTTTCCCCCCCTTTTCCCTTCTTTAAATTTCCTCCTCAGTCGTCTCTTTGCTTAGCTTACCCCTTTCACATCTTATATTTTCCTCCCTTCCACTTCCCCCTTCCTTCATTAGCCGTTTCTTTGTTTTCTCCTACCTTCTCTCTTTCCTTTCATTTTTCATTTCCCCATTCATTCTTTGTTCGTGTCAAATTTCCTTAGTCTTCTCTTCCATCACTCTTCTCTCCTTCCCTATTTATTCTCCTGTAAAACCTGTTCATTTCCTTTCTTTTCATTTTTCTTTTCTATTGTTTACCCATAGTTTCTCTCCTTTAACTTCTTTCTCCCTTTCAGTGTTTTCCTTTCCTTTACTCCCATTTGCCTCTACCCGTTTTCCGCTTCCCATTCCTTTCTTTTTCCTCACTTCTCTTCTTTTCTCCTCACACTCCTTTCCTACTTTTGCCACTTCTCTCTTCCACAGCCTCTCTTTTCTCTGTGTATTCCCCTCTCATTTTCCCTTTTCTCTTCTTATTTCCTTGTCTTTACTTCTTTATTCTCTTCTTGTTCTGGTTACACCCTTTTTTCTCCTTCAGGATGTATGTAGAGTTATACAGTTATCCATCAATTCTTCTTGAGCAAATCATGTAATGAAATGAGCAGTCTGAGCAATGGCTGATCCTCATCAACGTCATGTCTGGATGCTGCTCACTCTCTTCTCGTTACAGGATGCAGCAGTGACTGTAGAACTTTTAATTGAAGAACACCATCAACACTTACCCTCGGAGGTGGCGTCGCCTTGGTAGGAGGCTCATTGGCTGGGTTATTAAAACGTCTGTTGTGAATCTGCTATGTGCCTCTAATGACAGGTCTGTCTGAAGCTTGGCAGACAAGCGCAGCGAGTGGCCTGCCACATTATTGCTATCACATTAGAATAAATTAGCATGATCATCCCTGCAGGAGCAGCCTGGCCTGGGTTTAAAAATGCCCCAGGGCTCCACATCCAATCGCGATAAGAAATAGAGAGATGGGACAGTCGCTCATCAATGTCTCATTATGTGATCCAGCCGTGTAAATGACTGGCAGATGCAGTATTTCTGTAGTCATGTGAAAAGTCGGGCCTTGATCTAATTGTGGTTTATCTAGGACAACGCTAGCCAGAGCAAATGATTAACTGCTATGACTCATGCTTTGGAACCTTGTACAATTTGTTACTTTGTAGTTAAAAGCCGTAAAAGCACAATAAGTCACGGTCGCATTTCATTTTATGGTTGAATGACTGTGACTTCCGACCCTGTGCTTTTACAAAGAGCCAGCAGCTGCCATTGAATTGGTAATGGATGACAAGAGCGGGCCGAACTGTCAACAGCCAGTCCACCTGTGTGGCCAAGCTTTTATCCCACAATTTCCTCTATTGATTATTGCCGACTGAGCTGATGGATCAGTCCGTTCTTCGCTCAATGCCCTGCTTAAAGCAGCGGCGTCGATGTGTGATCACTATAGAAAGTTCACTGGTGTGGCACCAGTAGAGCGGCACACCTTGAGCCAAATTGTGCCTGCTCAGTGGGGCACTGCGACCCTAAAGTGGCACGGTCCTGCAGCAACTCAACTCTAAAGCTGTCCTCTCCCTGCAGAACAGCTACCGCTGCTGCACTGATTTACATGATTAATCAGACTGTATGCTCAGCCATGAAGTGAAATTCAAATGTACCAAGAACTCTAATAATAGAGCTGCAAGGGCATCAGACTAGAATTGCCATTGTACAGTTGTATGCCTTTGCTTGGTGCAATTTACATCCATGTTTGTCTAGATTTGATCTTTGCTGTTTTGGCTATAAAATGTTGTAGCTGCATAAATGTTTCTGTGAAAGTTTGTTACAACCAGCTAATGAATGTGCAAAACTGTGTGAGGTCACAGTGACCTTTTACCTTATCCCAAATCATTCACTCCTTCACTACTCCCTACTCCTACAGATGAGAACAGAATTATTAGCCTCAGCTGTGTATCCTTTTTTCTGGTTAACAGCCTGAAGTCATTTGATGTAGTCTCACGCTTGCCTCCTGAGCAATCCCAGCACGTTCTACTTTTGAGAATTTCTAAAGCGTCTACTGGCATGAACCTTGGTCTTCAATTCACCCCACAGATTTTCATTTGGATTCAAGTCAGGGCTTTGTGCAGGCCAGCCAGTAATGTTCACTTTGGTCTTCTAGAGGTAGCTCCTGTCCAGGAGCGACATATGTTTTGTTGGTTGTTGTCAAGCACACAACATAAGTCGCTCACAGCAACGACCCAATTTTGGTGCTGACTGCTTGGTTTCTATGACCAAAGAGATCTAGTTTCATGTCATCTGTCCAGAGGACGCATTCCAGTAAGCATAATCTTTCTCCAGGTTGTCCTTAGCGTACTTCACTCTGGCTTGTAGGTGTCTCTTCTACAGAAATTGAGGTTTTCCTGGTCTCCTACCTCAGAGACCCTTCCTGTGAAGCATTTTATTGTCTTCTTAATTCCCGACTACAATTCCCGACTTGGCTAAGTCATTCATTCTTGTGTTGGCAGTTGTTTAGACACATCTCTCATCAGTTTTCCTTACAGAGTCTTTGAAGTCTTTGGCGTCCTATCTCTGCCAGGCTTGTTCTGGACTATGTGGCTCTCTTGATGATATATCTCACTCCAGTTTTTCACACTTAGAAGCACTGTGATAACTCTGTATATCCATCTCCTGCTTTGTGAGTATCAACAATTTGTTTTCTCAAATCTAAACTGATTTCTTTAGTTTTTGCCTTGATGATTTCTAGAGTGACAGCTCGAACCTTTGCTGAAGTTTTTATACTGTATGCTAATTGGAAGATAATCCTATTTTACAGTAAGTTATCTTTGCACATCAGTGGTTTGTGCTCTGGCTCAATAAAACGCTCAGTTTTTCAGGGGGCTAATAATACTGACCACACCATACAGTCCATTATATAAAAAGTGATATTCTGGAGAAATTCTCTGTTGTATTGTATAATAGTTGTTGTCCAGAAGGCTACTTGCTGTTAAAGGTAGCAGTAGCCATCTTATTGCTACTTCCTGTTTTCTTATTAATGTATTTTAATAGCATCATATCACTGAAATTTACATACCCAAGGATTGTGTCATTTTAATTGCGGTATTATTAAATTGAACTAAAATGTCCTGTTCATATATTTATACACTTTTCTCTGAAATTCCTTCTGACATATTTGGAGCTTTACATCTCTTTTTTTCCTGCTCCTTCAAATCTGATTCCACAGCTACGGATAACTTCATCAGCTTGCTACATTAAACATTGAGTCCAAAAGCAACAATAACAATGTATTTGGATTCGGTATGACTTGCTTTAAAGCACACATTTGAAAAGAATCAAATAAAGCCAGAATAAGGAAGCGTGAAAGGGACTGTGAAATAAAAGTAGAACAGGCCTACAGCAAGAAATACCTCGCAGATCACACTTCCACCTTCTAACCTCAACCCAAGCAGCTTGTGAAGTAAATCTCATCAATGAAGTGAACAGAGGATGCACCGCATTCATCAGTTTGGAAATTAGTTTACCTCACACTCATTTCATTATCTCCAAAAAGTCAGCTCCCTAAAGGGCACTAGTACCAACCCACTGGCTGACACAGAAAGAGAGCCACAGCAGGCAGAGCCACCACCACCACCAGCGCCACCACCACCAGAAATAGAATTCATCACAGGAACAACTCTCATCAGAGCCACATGATTAAAAATTATGTGAAGGAAATGAATCAGGAGTTGTGTAATGGGGAGAGCATCTGAAGAGGTGACAAGGGGAAGCTAAACTGAGTGAGAAATGCATGTCAGCAGCTCAGACGGTGCATTTTAATGCTGACTCAAGTAATAACTGGACATCAAATTCAGGCGAAATGTTCTCCACTGGCACACAGAGAGACAGGATCACAGTCCCAGCCCCTGTGTCATTTACCTATGGTGTAGCCTCTCTTCAGCTCGCCACATCGGGGGCTGCGGCGCTGGGAGTTGGTGGTGTTGTTTTCCTGCACCGCGAGGACGGTGGTTGTCTTGGCAACAGATGGCGCAGCCTTGTTGAGGGGCGAGGCGGGCACCAGTGTCGGGGAGAAACCTTGACTGGCAATATCCACCGACTGAGACTTCTTCTTCAGTCTGCAGAAGGGCAAACAAGGAGAGGAACGTGTTATTGCTATATTCACATGGTGTATGGATGAAAAGGCAGAGAGTGGACAGAGAAAAGATGAGTGACCTTCATCGTTCCAAGGGCGAGGGGATCAAAGCACATTTAAATCTGAGGCGGTTAGCTGTCACTGCGCTGTGTCACAGAAATGTAATTGTGCAAGGCAATTTTGCAGCGGCAAGGAAGTTGGTTGAAAGAATCAATAGGCTAATTGCAATCTTGTTAAGGGTGAATTTATTAGCATTGCTCTGCTTGCCCAGTGTAGAGCTGTCTCTACTGTAAAAAGGGATTAAATGGTGGGATATTGGAGAAGAACAGCGGGAGTCCAGAGCTCAGGAAACAGCGAGTAACAAGCTACAAAAGGAAAAAATCAAGTAGAGGGTATAAGAATTTACGGAGGTGGAAATGCTTTATTTCATCTAGAATATACTAAATCCTTTTGCATCTGTTTAACCAAAACACCCCTGGACCATTCACAAGTGGCCCAGAATCCTGCTGCAAAGATTTAACATTAAACAGCTCTAATGTAGCTCCATTTCACTGGCCCATCATCAACTTTAGATTTCATAATTAATTTTTAGAGAGCTGCTTAGTCTGGTGGCATACATGACATCTTATATTTAACTAGTTCTTAAAAGCCCTGTAACGAGGGCTTAAAGCTCTAGCACACGTGTCTTGGAAGCCACGGTTCACAAACTCAGATGTGCTTTCACTTTTGACTTGTGGTTGGGATGCCTCATGATTCAGCAGAATTAAACACCAAATCAATTTAGTGAATCTGTTTAACTGGGCAAAACAAATCTGTAAGAAACCACTGCCTGTAATCCCAGTTTACTTATAGCTTTGACTAACTGGGCCTGCTTGGGCACAAATCTTCATCATCACCCTGAAGTTGTTCTTTTTGATGAACCACTTACTGTATCCATCCTCACTGGCACCTACATGAATAAATGGATGTATGTGACTGGTTATTTTTTATACTCGATACCTCCATATTTACACTGTTGTCTGTCACATCAATTCAATTTAATTTAATTTGCATAGCCCCAAATCACATCAACAGTAACAGTTGTAAGCTAAAGACCCTACAAGAATAAAGAGAAAACTCTAACAATTAGATGACTCCCTATGAGCAAGCACTTGGTGACAGTGGGGAGGAAAAACTCCTTTTTAAAACCAGGCTGTAGGAGCAGCAGCCATCTGCCCTTTTGACCTCCTCAGACTGTACCAATGTTCTCCATCCACTTGGAGATATATATGTCAGGCTGTACCAGAAACTACTAGTCAGATTGACTGGTAGTACTCCACGGATATCTGGAGAGACCAAAATAGAAGGGTTTTTTTATTCCCTTTGTTAGCCATGTTGCCCCTCTGCTAATATCTAATCTCCTCTGTTGAAATTAAAACATTTTCTCAATCTCATTAGCCAAGCCATGAGATGGGAACTTAGGGTATAAACAACATTTTTAATAAACTGCATGAACTTCTAGTGCTCATTGTAAGCAACCAAATTGGCAAGTTTGCTAGCAGACTTGCCAAAATTTGCCAAGTAAGCTAGCAGGAAGTTAGCTGGGAGTGCTAACTTTGTATTGATTAAAATTGTTTGTAATTCTAAAAAAAAAAAAAAAGGCCTAAATGGGGAAATGAGCATAACAAAAGAGAATGCAAAAAATAAAGAGTAGCCCTTGGTGTTAACATGACTACACCACCATCTTGGCTAATACCTAAAGATGCAACAAGCAGACCTTGTTGTCAAGCTACATAGCTAATCTTAGTCATGTACCGCATTTGCATTTTGTAAAGTAGTTTTTCCTCCATTACCACACGGAATTCAAATGGCTAAACAATTAAACAGAAGCTACAGTGCAACATGTAAAACTCTCTTTTCCAGTAAAAAGCTTACAAAATTTGAATGCTTATGTAAAGGGCATCAAAAGGCATGCACTGGCTGAGGTAGGTCAAATATAATCTGCCTACAACAAAAAACAAGTCAAAGCCTATTAAAAGGCTGATGAGATCCCAGGTTTGGGTTTTACATTTATAAATGAGTTAACTGGGCTAATCTGAACAGGTAATCCCACAACACTCAGCAGCAGGTTTATCCACTTACATATGGTCGCAAAGCCACATGTGTAAACATACAGAATAAATCACACTAACACACTGACACACTCATACAAAAGCATCTAAAGTGGTAGTAAAAAAAATACAAATAATAAAAATTAAATTCTTGGGTGTTCCAGC
Source organism: Aulonocara sp. 'chitande type north' Nkhata Bay (assembly GCF_057382095.1). NCBI lineage: Eukaryota > Metazoa > Chordata > Actinopteri > Cichliformes > Cichlidae > Aulonocara > Aulonocara sp. 'chitande type north' Nkhata Bay. The sequence goes on from NC_141354.1 coordinate 10,195,695, forward strand.
AAAAACGTTGTCAATCAAAAAAATGGCTCCTAAAACACTTTCTCCTATACACTGAAAAAGTCCTGAAACAGCAATACAAGATTCCCAGTGCTGCGCTCCCTCGCACACACTTCACACGTTCAATCATTCCAGCAAAACTGCTGAAGCGAACAGAATCTTTCTGGCCATTTCACCCAAGTGCCCATCCCCACATAGACCAAAGCAACACACATGACCATAGCGTCTAAATCGCTAATGAAAATGCACAATCTCTATGGAAATGTCCTTCACTGTGTGCTCTTTTTAAAATCAAACAAACTGAAGCAGTCAAGTCAAGAGAAGGTGCCAAACGGAGCAGGTTGAGCTGCAAAAATTATATAGATGTTTTCCTTCAGTCAATTCAGTGAAAACACACAGTTGGTATATTTCTACAAATATACCAACTAAAAATTGACCCCATCTCTGTACCTTTTATATTTGCATGTACATATATTCTCCATCACATTCTGTCTCGTCTTTCCATTAATGCATGCAGTGGAGGTTTTGACAGAGCTGACAAAGGCTGACACAAAGTTAGCTGAATGTGCTAGATTGTACTTGTTTTGAGGACGCAGACATGCTGCTGCTGTTAATGGCAGGACCAGAGAGAGAAAAGACACAGACAGACAGACAGACAGACGGAGAAAGAGAGTGAAAGAGTGTCAAGCTATGTGAAGTCTATCTGCTTTCCCTTAGGAGTTAGTACTAATTACTGTCTCATCAGTAGAACAGAAGCCCTTCTTCTAGCTCTGTTTCACTAAGCTACAAGGCCAAACGGTATCAAAACGCGTGTGTGTCAGAGTTCAAGAACAGAATCGATGTGTCTAAGAAAGCAAGATGGAAACAGAAGCAAAGAGGTAAAGAGAAGGACAACGCATGTGAAAAATAACGTATTTGTGCCTTTGTGGGTGTTTACATTTTCATTCTTTCTATAATATGGAGGCAAAAGTCAACTCAGTGGCAATATTTTTATGAACTTATTCTTCATTTTCAAGTCTTTTTAAAAGAAAAATCATCAACAGTCAGTTTAAAAGAAGAATGAGACAGTAAAACACACAAAGCACAACAAAGAAACAAATTAACATTTGTAAAGACAAAATATTAATGTGGAAAGGCACACCCATCACCTGTCACCTCCAGCTAGCATGGCAAAACAAATATGCACGTCTCAAAGGGGACCTCTTTTTCATATTTTCTTTACCAGAGGCAGGCAATCAAAAGGAAGCTGCCACAGAAAATGAAGGGACCTCAAAGGCTTGTTTTTTGGACATTGACTGAACCGAGGAGATTTATCAAGGCAGAGTACAGCATAAGTAAGAATTATTATTTTGTTCTTTCATTTATTCAACCCTAGTGTAATAATCCACACGATAAAATATGGAACTGGAAATGAGCACAACAGGTCCCCTTTAAAGAGTTTAAAATGTACTTTGCCAGGGCTAATTACATTAACTGTTCCCATACTGCACATGTTTGACTGTTTTTCAGTCTAAGCAGTTTCAAGTCTGTGTTGTAAAACCAAGTCAAGGCAAATAGCTAAGGAACTAGAGAGTACCCATCAACTGCCCTTTAAATATGTGCTGTTAAGTTAAACCCTTTAATTAGGATGAATACTGAAAAATGTGGGGAAAAAATCATAACATGAACTTCAACTCAGCATAAGCCATTATTAGCTTAGCACTCAAGTCTCTGACTGCACTGTCAAAGACGAAGGTATGTTTTTAGGTAATGCAGGTTTTAAAAAGAAAGAAGGATAAATGGAAGTCGTACAGGCATAATGATGTACTAAAATAATAATAATAATAACTATAAAAATTTATAAATAATATTCTATTTAAGGCCTATTTAAGGCCTCAGTGCAGCACTGTTTACAACTCTTTATGACCAGCTAGCGAATGTCAACAACCTCCTAAAACCATTCACTGAGTGGTTGTGGAATACACTTTTCCCTAGTGATTGGTATTTGCTAATCAGTCTCTCGGCCTGTATGAATGGGACTTGAGCAATCAATTTCACCGCAGCTGCAACCTCCAGCAATCACTAACAATCTTCCACGGAGTAAATATTTTTCCTGCAGTGGTTTCCAGATGGTTGCTAACTGGTCCTTAGGCCTGTGTGACTTAGGCCTAGCTTCTTTATGATTTTTTTTAATATAGTTTTTGTTATTCCTGGAATAGACCAGACCAGTTTCCATACTGCAAGTCTCAAACCATACAATATAAACCTCTGTCTCTCTCTCTATGGCAATGCTTTACAGTGGTAGCGCAATTAAACTGGCAACCATTCCTGCAACCTGACATCAGATTTAACAACCCCGACATGTCTGAAACATTCCACCTTAATCTCTATGCTTTTAAGTTTTTCTTTCTTTCTTTTTTATTACTTTGTGTCCAATAATGCTTGTTTAATTTGTTTTCTTGCTGCAGTAGTTTTACTATAGTGTCAGCATTTTCTACTGCATTCAGACTGTTGACATTTCCCACTGCCACAGGCTATGTAGTCAGGTAACAATGTCTGGCAAGGATCACCTGCGTTGCATTCACACATGAATTTCTCAATGATATACATACACACACACACACACACACACACACATATATATATATACACATATGAAAAAAAAAAAGTTTGCCACGTTTGTCCTTTTCATTTCGGCCCTAAAGCCTTATTATAAAGTTGTGCTGAGAGCTAATCTGATGTCCACAGAGTCTTTTCTAATGAGCATCCTAGCTCAGCTTACAGGTTCAGGACCCAGGTGGGTGGTAGCCTGAGAACTGAGATGCTGTGTACCATCATCAGCTGCACTCTTCAGCAGCTTCTGTTTCCCACTGCGACTAACGGAGGAGCAAATGGCTGTAATCCCTCATACAGCCTAAGAATTGAACTTAAACCGCAGATTTTAAGTCAAAAGTAATGGTAACTTATCTAAAATATGCACGTTCAAATCTATAGCAGAGAAGAGAGAAAAAAATCTGAATCAAACAAGAGGGGACTGCACAAGCTAAACTGTTCACACATGCATAGTCATTCTGAGCTATTTGGAGTGTGGCTGTCGTGGATGATTCAAAGCACTCCCAACACAACAAATTTACAACACCAGATTTAACGAGTGGTGGATGTAGTGGACTGGTTTGCTTTGTATCAGGCTGAAAGTGTGAGCTGTTAGAACGAGAGTCAAGGTCAACAGCCAGCCTGCCAGATGGCGTAGCAGTTAATGATGTAATGGACACCCTTGCGTCACCAGTAGCTACTGTTTCCCAACCACATGGCTGCTTCATGTTTGGAACTTTCACAACTGATAACACCACAACTGTGAAACCCATAAAGAAGCCCTAGTGGGAGCTTGCAGCAAGTATAAGAGGCTTTTCCTTTCACACCAGTGAGGAACTATAGAGCACCACAGAGGAATGAGAGACACATGTCGACAAAGCCAGCAGCTCGGACTGATTCCTATCTGCGAGCAAATGCTCACTCAATGATGAACAGAGGGAGGGTAAAAAATTAAAGAAAACAGACACACGGGCATTTTGTTTTCTTCCTCACTTTCGTGATCTGACCTGGACCAGGAGGCAGTGGTACATTTGCAGCTCTGCCAAACTGGCATCAGTAAGATTATCCAACTCTACAGGGATCCACGTGACTTGGCAAAAGGATGCATAAACAACAGGAAATTTGGGGCTAAGTCAAAACACGCTTATCGCTCCCCTACTAAGAAGGATTAGACCTTAAAAAAGGGGGGATGCGTTTGCAGTGCCTTCCAGTGCTCCTCTTTGCTTTGCTTCCAGTTCCCTGTCATGAACAAAAAAGGAGTTAAAAAAGTTTCATATTTTTTATTTATAGCAGAACTGATAGTAATACTAATACTGCAAATGGTTAACTATAGTGTGTCCTTAATAAGCTGTTAAAAGGCACTCAAGGTAAGGAGATTGGATTATCTCTGCGCCTTCCTTCACAACTAAGTGAACAGCATTTTCCAGGTTGCACTAGGCTGTTTTTAGTGAAAAGCTTTGATAAACCCACGCAATGCGACAAATAGCACAAAGGCCGCTAGCGTAGTGGAGGTTTTAATGCTTTTTTATGACTATATATTATACACGATGTTTTAGGGCCCTGCTCGTACAGGACTGCTTTCATGTTCTTCCCATATTATGTTTCATTGTGACGTTGCTCTCGCCACAACGTCTGTGCAGGGAGGAGCTCGGGGTCGATGGAGGAACAACAAAAGGGTCTTGCTTTTAGAGGGTAAGGAAAAGAAATCATTCAGGTTGGAGGACTTGTTGCAGTTTTAATTGAAACATTTCAGGCCAAACCACAAGTAGGTGTGACATCTGATGAATCCTAAAAACTAATAAGGCACTTAGTTATTTTGATCACATGAACAATTTCATTAACATACGGCCAGGCAAGGGAATATCTTCTACTTCTTAAGTATCTCTTTATCAACATCCTCTCATCTTCATACCATGCAGCACTCACATCAGATTGTTTGATTTGAAATGGATAGCAGTTATGACAAAAACGACTTGACAACTGAAGGGTTAGCTAAAGCCTAATAAGAACGAGTCAGTTGCTATCGATGCTGTGCTTCGACACACACAGAAAGAGAGAGAGAGAAAGAGCAACAACAACCTGTGGCCATGCATGTTAATGAGCCTCTTTTTTACGCCTCGAAGCAAAATGAAATACGGCTCAGACCCCGCCGTCCTCTGCTCTGCGGTTAGACACCTCCACATAATGATCTATGGAGCTCTACGCCACATTACGCTCATCTTCCCTTCCTAAATGCCAAAGCACCAATTCCATGTCAAAGGTTCATGTGACGATTTTGACCAATGAGGCTTTAAACTCTCCCTCTGTAACTAAGCGGCGAGAACAAAAGCTAAAGGCCAGCCGTGACGCAGGCAAAAAGTTAAACAACAGAAAAGTCAGCAACATTATTAAATCCTGTGTCAGGTCGGCTGTGACGGTGTTTGCTACAGAGCATTTGTCATCTGGAGCCGGGAAGCATCTATAAAATGCCACTTTTCAGCCAGACATGAACAATGCAATCAAGAAGTGAAGCTACAATTCAAACTCATTAAAGAGCTTTCCAACAAATGATTCGTTGTTCCTGACACATCTGATGCTCAGCAATTCCTTGCCCCCCCCACATTATTTAATTCTTTAAGACCCCTGACATTCTTTTGGCCTTCTTATGTCTTGTTTTGCGGTTTGTCACTGGCAAAGGCAAACAGGCCAACATCAGCATCAGCAGGTGGATTAAAGAAAGAAAAAGAAAGTGCCTCGGTGTGTGACTTTCTTTCTCCAGTGTTTCGCTATAATAAGGAAATGAGATGTGCTATAGGAACAAAACCAAGATAGAGATAAGGCCCACAAGCACAGGAAAAACTACACAGATGGTGATAGCTCTGCCCAGACTCATTGATAATAAAGCCAGTGAGAGTCGGGTATAGAAGTACTTTGCACTGTTATCTTGAAATACACTTTACAACTTTTTTAAGGCAGCTGCCATTCCTGCTGTGAAATCAACTACGTTCTAAAAGTTAAAGTTCTTCTATAATATAAATCCTTAAGCTAACAGAATGTAAGTAAAGCTACTTTTTATTCCGTGTCCTATCAACAAAATGTTCACATTTTAAATGAAAAGCCTGCCACAAATATCTCAGTTTGTTAGGAAAGAGTTTACAGTGCATGGGATTTTTTTTTTTAAACCGAGCTACCAAATTGGGTATTGTGAATCATGTAACTCTACTCATATTAGTATCATCTGTGAAACTTCTGGTATCATACCCGATTTTAAACTGCTTTATAAAAAAGCTTAAACATTGGTAGCCTTTGCTCAACTCGAAAAAAATTCTAGTTATATATAAATGTTTCGGCAGAATCAGAACTTTTACTTTTCTTTTGCTTAATCCATCCATCTATCCTTATCTCATTCAAGGTGGCCAGTCTTTCACACAGCTAACTTACAGACAGACAAAAACTCACAGACACTCACTCACACTACAACCAATTTAGAATCACCAATTAACCTAACCAACATGTCTTTAAAGTGTGGGAGGAAGCTGGAGTACCCGGAGAAAACCTACAGGACGAGCAAGCCCCTCAGGAAAAGGCCTCCGGCTGTAGAGTACAGAAAGTCTACCTGCACCTGTGTTTTCAGTTTAAAATTCAGCCCCCATGGCTGTGGGTTAAAAAAAATCCTCCAGACACCAGTTTGTCCTCCTTAATCAAGCCTTAACTGATTGCGCAGCATTACACTCTAAAATAATACCGGACGAAGACACTAGCAAACATAATGCTTCACTAGCCAACCATCCCTGGAGATGTGTCTAATGATTTCTCCATCACTTAGCAGCTGCATCTGCCAGCAATGTTGAACAGCTCCATTCTGATCAAAAACAGTCCATAAATCAACAGTTCGGTTGGTGAACACACAGCTGGGAGGCATGCAGCTATTCACTCTCTAAAATGTATCAATATTCCACAGAAACACCCCTCAGCCACAGCCTTTCACTTGACTAACAGAAGAATTATCTTAGCTGACACAAGGCAGGGAGAGAAAAGAGGAAGATGGAAAAGCAAAAATCGCTGCTTCATTATGTGTCTGTCTCTGACTCGGGGGCATGTTTTTCTCTCATACTTTTCTTTTCTAACTCCGTATCACTCAGACAGCAAACACACGGACACATACAGTAAAAAAAAGAGAGCGTGCACACGTGCACTCTTTGTCCCGATCTTGGAGACAAACACAACCCTTCAGACTCAGCCGCTCGATCACACAGCTTTCGGTGTTTGACTCAGTGAGTATCTGTGGGGCCCAGGGACCGTTACTGCTGCCACTGCAGTCTTCCACTGTCCTCCTCCTTCACCTCCTCCGCCGCCTCCTCCTCCTCGTTGCTAGCCTCAGCCTCGCTCCTGCACTCTCATTTGCTGAGCGCCGGTGACAGGCAGCAACACAATTGGTCAGCGACGGTACTGGATACAACGTCATGCCACTGTGGCTTGTGGCGGTGCAGAAATCAGAGACGTGTTGTGAGTTATTGGCAGTTTTTCAGCAGTGTGTGGAGTATCATATTAGATCATTACGTCTGGAAGAAGCTGGAGGGGCAGGACAGACAGCGGAGATGAAAAGGAACGTTTTAATTATCACCGTTATTGGCTTCCCACATAGCATCTAATTTGTTTGAAAGAATAATGTGCAAATATATCCCAGAGCAACAACAGTGCATTTGTGAAAAAAAGTAACTGCTACAAATAATGGAAAACATGACTATACTGGCTGGTTTGTTACTATAGTTTTGATGTAGCACAGGCAGACTGTTCCTCCTATGATTTTTGATTTCTTTGGATTAGCCTGTGTTTTCTCTCTCTGTCCTCTTCCTTAGTGCTGATTGTTTGGTGGCCCACCTCCATGCATATATAGCCAGAGAGGGGGCCAAGTGGAGAGATCTCCTCCACCAGACCGTTGACTCGGGCTGTTGTCTTTAGTTTTATTGTTTAGTTATTAACTGAATTCACTAGTTTACTTTCTTGGTGTAAAGTTAGGAGGAGCCTGAACCTAATCTTTCAAACCTAATTGCTTTTTGCTTATTGTGGATCCCATCACCTATATTTGTGCACAGTTTTCTCATAATTGTTGCATTATTCGGGATTCTTTAAACCATGGCAACTTTGTGGCATGCTATGTGTTGGGTTCCTGAGTTTGGTGACCACAATACACTGAACAGGAATGGAGACAATGTAAGAGAGATGCACTCGTGCTGTGTAAGATTTTAGAAAATACACCTCATTTTGAGAGTTGAAAGATCAAATTGGATGAGACTTTCCAACTAAAAACCTAATTTTGTATAAGCTCTTTTTAAATGCATTCAGACTGAGTGTAAATTTAAGTCAATCTTGAAGTTGGTGTAAGGCGGAGGTCCCCAACCCCGGGGCCACGGACCGAGTTGTTTGGTACCGGGCCGCGAGAGTTGAGGTCCGGGTGTGAAATTTATCATTTTCAGGGTTTTTATCGTTAACTCGGTTTCCCTGGGTCTTTTCCCGTGCTGTAGTTATGTGTCTTATTTTGAAAGAAATATTTACACGTTACCATAGCGATCAGAGAGCATTAAAGGGGCAGAGAGGAGGATGTTACTCTCAATATTGTTGGTGCATTTCAGGAGGACGCTGGTAATAAAGTTACACAATTACACAGTGAATTCGCGTTTATTATTATATTTACAAAATACCACAGTTTTTGTCTTGGTCGTATCATTTTATTTTGTTGTCTTTATCTGCGACACCTTAAAGGCCAGTCCGTGAAAACATTGTCTGACATTAAACCGGTCTGTGGCGCAAAAAGGTTGGGGACCGCTGGTGTAAGGCGATGTAAAATTGGCATACTGTCTACAGTGATGCTGGTGTTTCAACAGTTTCCAGTTCATGGCAAGCTTAGGCGGGGGTGGTTCCTGCCTCATTCCTTAACATCCAAACTAATTTCCTGTCATCTGAGGGTGACAGTTTGGGTCATCTGCAACATTTAGGCAAAGGGGTGACACATCCATAACTTGCAATTACGTACAGCTATTTGAACTGATAGTGTTGGACCTGGAATGGACCTCAACCCTATTGTAGAATTTTGGGCTATGCTGGGTCTGTACCAGGAAACCCAATTTAAATGAACTCCACAAATTCTGCCAAAAAGAGTTGTCAAATATCCAACCAGAATTAAACCAGAAGGCTGTTGATGGCTTTCAAAAGCACGTGATAAAGATGCTACTTGCTAACTGATATTTTACCAAAAACTAATGGAGAATATGTATTTTTACATATATTGTATTGTAACTTTGAGCCTCTTTGTTTCATTTTTATCCTGTCGATTAAAGAAAATCCAAAATAAATTCAAACTCGGTCCTTGTTAGATCAAGTTATCATCGAAAAGTCATTCCATAAAAAGTCAACCAAACCTACAATAAAGTTTCCACCTGACATTCTAAGAATCTGCAAAGAAAAAATTGAGGTCATTTTGAATTTCAGGAGAAAAAAAAAGGTGGGACAGAGCTATGTTTACCACTGTGTAGCATCCCCTCTTATTTTAACAGACTGGCTGCTGGACTTTCAAAAGGGGATTCAAGTTGTTAAACAGTCCTGGCTTTTCCCTGCTGTAGTTTTGCTGAAAGCTCTAGATTACAGGCATTTGTAGCTGAACGGATCACATGGGTGTGGACCAAGCTGCTATTTTCAGGGCGTCACATGAGCTTGTTTTCCTTCCTGCTTTATTGTATATGAAAAAGTTGTCACTCTTGGTACAACAACATGACACTCTTCTGCCCTTGATATTAATTTAAATGATTTAACACAACTGTTAGATTTTAATTGTCCACAAGAAGTTTGATGTATGGAGTCAGGACATCTTCACCTAGCTACACCTAACTGAGCATTAAAAAGCTTTAAAGTAAAAACTGCAATGTGTCATTTTTCTAATGCTAGCAAAAGCCTGGAGAGCTTTTGGTTTTATTCATCAGTTCAGAGTTTTCTCTTTAGTGTCGAATCTGCTCTTATTTGTTGTTACTAATTAGTCTGGTTGCTATCAGAAAAGCTTCAGGAGCGGAGTGGGCAGAGGGTTTGGTGATATAAGGTGGACTAGTGGGAGGGGAGTAGTTCAAAAGTTTAAAAAAATAAGACAAAATATTTTTTCCTTCTTTCTTTTCTCCTTTGTTTGGGTCTGAGAGAGAGATAAACAAAGCTGTCGGTGATACAAACATCCCATCTGACACAGAGCAGAGGCTGCTGTGAAACCATGCTCATTTGTTGAAGCGCAACCCTTTGATTGGCTGCCTGCTCTAATTAGAACAAAAAACATATGCTAGACTCCAGCCGTCTCATTAACACCATGTCCTTGAAACAACACCGAGTGGCCCTGCTGTCTGACTGTGGACAGATTCAAGCTCTACGCATGAAGGGCACTACATGTTGTAACTGGTATAAGTGGCCTTGAAAGGCCTAAGCCTTTCTTTTCCTATGGTGAGCATGAAGATGCCCATTTCTGTGGCACTACCGTCACATGCTGGCCCAAAATTATTTGGACTTGGGTTTTCATATGAGCAAATACTAGTGCTTATCCTTGCTTAATTGCATTTGAGATGCTTGTGTGAAGCGTTTGATTGAGCAGGGTTTTAAGAAGACCTTTAGTTGGAGAGAATATTATAGGTACTTTGGGCTGCTCCCTTTTCCCCCCCAAGGGGTCACCACAGTGGGTGAGTGGATCCACATATTTGATTTTCCCCCAGTTACTTCCCTGCCAAGCTTTGGAATGGCGCTAGAAGTACATTTGCTTGCGACCCCCAAAGCTGGCCTTCTCTTTCACATGTCAGACAAACACGATGCACATACATAAGATCAAATATGAGCTTGTTCCACTGTGGGCTTATAGAACTGGGATGTCAAACTCATTTTACATGGTGGAAATTTCCCCTCCTGTCAGTGTAAAGATGTTTAACTACACATTCAATCTCCGACATATATAATGTAAGATAAAGAAGTGCAATTTTAACAGTACATCTCGGTGTTTCTACATGATATAGAAATCCTGCTAGAGTAAATGAACAAAATTTGTCAGCGTGGCTCTTTTTACTTAAACTGAAAAGAAAGAAATGCGTAAAATGACAGAAAAAAAAACTGTGTTGCTCATTGCCCACACTGTGCTATCATTATAAAACAAAAAGTTCCCTTTAATTTACAGAAAATGTCCTTTTTTATGGACATGCTGTAAAAAACAAAAACAACCCCAAACAACATTTCTAAAGTACATCGAGAAAAAACAGGAACTTTTCTGTCATTGAAATATTTATTACTTATTTACTTATATTTACTTATGGCGTAAATGGCCATGGCAGAGGTCGTCTTTAGCAGGAAAAGCTGTGGAACTTGTGAAAATACAGTTTATACAGGTTTATTCCTTTCTACAGTTTCCAGAACTATCCATTGGGTTGAATTGGAGTCTTTGCTGAGCTGATTGGATCCGCATTAAAATTGTCCCTGTTCATAGTTACAAGCTAACATTTTCAGACACAGAATTTGAACATCCAGTAACTGAGCAACTAAAGATTACAGTGTTGAGAAAACTGAAAACACAAGCTTTAAAATTGGTTCAAATTAAAATTCTGTCAGGTCTGACAGGCGTCAGCAGCTGTGCTGCCACATTTTGATAGCAACTGTAAAGACAACGTGTTCTGAATTCCCTACAGTTCACACCTGTGATTGCCTTCATCTCCATAGCAACAGCATATAGAACGAAATATGATTTCTCTGAATTAAAACTGGTGACCACAACACAAAACACAGGCTTCTGTGTTCAGTAACATTGAAAAGATTGGCAGTCCGTCACGGTGCAGTTCTAATAAACCATGCTCCTGGAGGAGTGACAGGCTACATAAAGGTTATATTTTTTATTCTTGTTTTTGTATCTCAGTACAGTCGTCTCCTCTGTGTATCTGTGCTAAATTCTATGAGTTGCAAAAAAAATTGACTTCATTGTATTTTCTCACTTGCACATCTGTTCATTGTTTGATGGCAAGCGCTGACTGGAGGCACCGTCATCTGTTAGCACTGGTGTCACTGGCACCAGCTGATCAGGTTACACGTCCTAGATAGTCCGAAGCTGGAGGCGTACTTTGGTTTGAGGTCACTCTGGTCAAGCCTGACTTGTAAAGAACTGCAAATGTGTATACCTGGAAGGATAAATCTCCTCCTTCCAGTCCACAGTTTTATTTCTTGAATCAACTCTTCCTTTTCTCATCTTTTCCCACGCTCTTCTTGTCAGTCATTATCCTCCCTCTTTCTGCCCTCTATTCAGTTGGCAGTCTGGTCAGCTCAAGCTGGTCAACCTGATGTCGTTCTGTAGCAGGCGCCATTGGCAGAGCTTGGCACATTGTGCGGTCTGCTGAAATTCACCGAGCACACTCACATAAGTGGAAATGGGAAGGGCCTCTCATACTCACAAGTGCACACAAATCCACCAGCACACTTGACATAAAATACTGTTGGATAGGACAAATCCGGTCGTCAAGTTAGGAAAACATCAGTGGCTTGGCAAGTGGTTGACCTTTCAATAAGTGCAGATATAAGGAGGATAAGAAGTGTCAGATCAGGCCGAATCAAGAAGATAAGAGTGTGTGCCGTATTGCTCGGAGAACGAACAGCTCCTAAATGGAGAGTGACAGTTGAGATGGACATAGCAAATGAAGACAGAGCCTCAAGGATGTCTATGTGCGGCTGTCAATCACATCAGACTCTCACACCAAATCATTATTACACAGAAGCTATAAACTGGTGCTCTGACGTGAGATGTAAGTACAAAAAATACCTTCCAGTCAAAGTAAAACAACTTTCATTAATGAGAGTCTTCACATTTATATCAATCTTCTGCATCTAATTTTCTAATTTGCCAGGATTGCATTTAATTGCTGTCTTATGAGAAATCTCCTTTAATTGGTAGTAAAGCACACACATCCAACGGATCCGCTTCTTGTTTTCTCCATCACGATGTGGAGTTACACAAGGACAGATAAACAGTTCATTTGGTGTGAAAAATGTTATCACTTATCTTTGCAGCAATAAATTGTGGTCACATCTCATCCAAACATAAAAAAGCTCTTCCAGGCAATCTAGCAATAAACCTCACATTTGTGTGAACAGCAAATCAGGTTTAAAATTTCAAAGTCAATCAAAGCCCATGGAAGGTGGTGCTAAAAATAGGTTTTTCACTCTAATCTACATGGCAACTAGCCTAAACACAATGGAGGTATACTACAATGACTTTACCACTGAAAAGACACTGTTAATGACTGCATTACAACCTGCAGTAAAACGAAGGGCTTTATGCAACTGTTTTTTCCCAAGAGTGGTGCCAAGGACTTCTGGCCTTACTGTGGCAATAATAGCAAATGTTAGTTAATAGTAGTAAATGTTACACAAGGACAAGTAGGCTAATAATTATTCAGACATGTCCTAGAAATTAATCAGGATAGAACGTTAACTTCACAAAGCAAAAACAAAACAAAACAAAATGTTAAAAATATTGCAGCTCATTTTTTAATAATTAAATTTTTGTGTGCGTGCTAGCAAGCTAGCAAAACACACTGGTGTCCTTGCTATTACAAATTCAAACTGCTTCTCGGTGCAGATATGTCTACACCACAGTAGTGTTTTTTATTCTCGTTGGAAGTGTTGGCAAGTCAAAAGCCAAAAAATAACATGGTGCACAGTCTTATGTCAAAAAAAGAGAAAAGAAAATAAAGGCAAGATTTAAAAAAAACAAAACAAAAACAAAACACCGTTGACATTGCGAGACAAAATCTCTGTTCCTTGTCTACATGTAAAAGCTAAAACAGAGTTTTGTTTTTAAAAAATCTTCACCTGGGAAGGTGTTTTCCTAAAGCTTTGTTCTCGATGATCTAAAACTACATTTACATGTGGACGAAAACACAAAGAAAAGCGTTCCCCAAGCTAGCTTAGCTAGAATGCTACTTTCTGCTACTCCCTTTTTCAGTATGGGTCACCACAGCATGTAGCACCACATGTTTGATCTGGGAGATTTTACATCATATACCCTTTCTGGCACAACTCCAAAGGTATTTTTGTCTCCCAGTGGGATGAAACCGGGGCTCTTTTCACAAATGCATAAACCACTAGACTATGGAAACACTGACTAGCTTAGCTTAAAAAATAACAAAAGACAAACAGCTGTCCTGAGTCTTTCTAAACTAAAATACCTCTAATTCTGGTTTAAGACTGCACTGTTCTTACAATGTCTAACAAGTTTGTTAACTTAGACTATTAGAGTCATAACTGCCACCAACTTGGTTTCAGACACAGTACAGACTACATCTCAATCATCAGGACTTTATATTTGCTATAATCAAGAATTTAAACCAAAAAATATATGTTTATGTTTGATTGTTAAAAAAATAAAATTACTAGAGCACATGACTAAATCTGAGTGACCAACAGTAACTTACAGTATTGTGCTAGGGTAGGACAAGTAAGAGAAGAAGCTTAATTCTCCCATCAGGCATCACTTAGTGAACAGCCTGCCTTACCGCTACAGCAGCCAACTAGCGTCACGCAGGCAGCTACACTTGACATTCCCAGCACAGCTCAAACGGGACATCTGTTAGCTTCATGCAGCAAGGCGTCCATGAAATACTTCCTTCATTTATAGGTATCATTGAAGAACTGCCCAGCTGCTTCGGTATTAATTAGCAGTGCAAACTGGTGAAACTCAACATAAAGTTAATATGCTGCGAGAAAGCAAATTTTGCAACACAGCTTATCCAGTTAAGAGCAGACAGTGTGCTCACTCTGAGTAAATTCTTTATCTAGTGAGAAAAATAAACATATATGCAGATACAGGAAGATTAGATGGGAAAAAGCTATAAATCTACCTCCTATACAGAGCCACTATTTGAATTCAGCAGCGTCAAGGCTGTAAACTACATCTGGTGCTCAAGAAGTTTGAGAGCAGATAATACTGACAGGTATAACCAGTTAAACACCCTTTAATCTATTCCTCCTGAGAAATGATGAAATTGCTCCCACAATTGCTCCCACTATCCTCCAGCGACCTTGCTGTCTCTCCTGTTGGTAAAAGGTAAAAGGTTTGCAATTGATGGGTGAACTTTAAACTGAAGATGTCATTCCATCAAAGACCACTGTCGCCACGGTGGACAGGCCTCTTGAGAAGACAGACAAATCATTCACATGAAAACGTTGCTATTTTAAAAAGGCACAATTGCTCAAAATGACAGTATTTGATGGAATGGCAGAAAGAAAAAGGTCTCGCTGAAGCAACCACTCCCTCTCCTTTGTCCGCTAACGGCTTTCCACATCGCTTAACTGAAATCTCAAGCCAGAGTGAAAATGAGAGAAATTTACCTTTACTGCGAACAAACATCGCTGCGACATCTATCCATTTATGAGACTCTTCAAAAACAAAGTATTGTCGACAAAAATGCATCTGAACATATCGACGAGCACAGATGCGCAACCACTTTGGTAGTAAAATGAAATGGAGCACAGATGAATGTACCCAAGGAAAACTCAGAACTGTTCTCACTTATTAAATTCCATCAGAAACACCTAAAAACTAGGATTTATCATCCCTAGTGCCTCACAAAATTCAGCTGTAGGGATTCATTATCTACTCGACTACCCTCACTAACACCAATCCATTAACCGAGTATCCATAACTACTGTGTGTTTTTATCCATTTTTAATGTGACATTAAAAAAAACAATGTAAATGTCACACAAAGTCTTTAATTAAAAGAAAAGAGGCTATTTTAGAGTAACTGGATAAGGAGAAAAGGTACAAGTAACTGTGATTAAAGATGAACAAACATCAGCTCAATATTCACAGTTGACAGAACAACCTTAACTTATCTCTCGGTCTGGAACTACACAACCTTTGTTAATCTTCATTAGCAGTGAAACTGTGTTCAGTGGTCATAAAACCGTTTAAAGGTAAATAAAGTGAAAACATACAGCACATTCTACAGCAGGGTCAAGAGATATAGAGATGAGGACAATATAATTACCCTCCCCTCAAGGTGGAAGGAATCATGAAACAGTCAGCAGCACAAGTGGATCTGGGTCATTGCTTTGTCTTCTAACACGACAACAAAACTGAAATAAATATCAGACTTCAGTTGATAATGTATTTGTTATTTTGTTATTTCATCCATCTACTACTTGTTTCTCATACGGTACCAGGATTAGAATACGGATTAGGTCTATTTTGGAGAATGGGTCAAGGTTACCCATGCAGTTTATGGATTATGTCACCAGTTGGAGGTTTGCATTTAAATGCGTATGTGCAACAGGGGCCCTCTAGCTGCTGAGCCACCATTTCAGAGGTTATTGCCCTGCAAACGCTGTCAAAAGGCACGGTGATGCACAACTCTGAGTCCCCCGTGACTCGAGTCTTTCTCATTCACTGGTCGCAGCAGGACTAAGTAAATGTGAAATGCTGCATCTACAGCATGACTTCTGCCTTTTTAAAACCCCCACAAACATAAAGAAAGGAGTAAGCCTGCGGCCCGTCTTTGCTTTGTCCTTGTCACATCGAGTCTCTCTGTTTCCTTCCCTCTCCCCCGTACCCCATGCCAGAATCATCGCCAAGCCAGCGCCACTCTGCCCCAGCAGGGTGTTTTAAGATGCAGGGAGCCGAGCACGATGCGATGGAGCAACAACTTTTCTCCGCTCTCTCAATTTTTTTCCTCACTCCTCCACCCCCAGAGCATCTTCTGCACCACTGCTCTGCCACCACTAATTCATCAGCGCAAATCTCCTGCAAATTTCCTATACAAACAAGTGCGTCTTTGGCTTCAGCTCCCCGGCACATGCTCGCCCACAAAGGTCACACAAGCGCAGACCTCCCCAGAAACAACACATACCCTCCCCGAGTCGCTGTCCAACACGCTAGACGCTGCTGTATTGACATCTGCTCCATGATCTGTATAGAAACAGACAGGGCGTCTGTTTGTGTTTGACCTAATAGCTGTTGACGCGAGCGCTTGTTGCTTAATTCAACACCTTCCAAAAATGGAACTGCAGCTGTGCACCAGCTTAATGATAAGTTACTAATATGTTTTTACACTCTGTTCTTCACATCTGTTTTGTTTCGCTCAGAGTCGGTGAGGCCCCTGAGGGAAAGTGCCAGTTAACACCAAAGCTCTATCAGAAAGAACAAGGTAAACAAATCTCAGGCTCTGATGTACTCAGTTCATTTACATCACTAGCTAGTAAATGGGGAAGCCACTACTGTTTATTTGTATATTACAAAAAAAAATAAAAAATACACAGAGGACATGAAGTATTGTGGACTTCACAAGATTTTTACCTGAGTTAGGTCTGTGGACCAAAACAAACAAGTTATGCAGACCACGCAGGTCTAACATTCATCACACCTGTCGTAAAGGACTGGACATGCTGGTGTAGCATGTGACCTCCAACCTCTGACATTTCATCTTGCTTCTCAGATGACAAACGCTCACTGTTCAGTTTACTAGATGCACCTGTTAAACTGCTCGTTAACACAAATATAAAACGAGCCAATCAAATAACAGAAACTTGATATATTTAGGCAAGTAGGACTGGTCAAGAGGACCTGTGAAAGTTCAAACCAAGCACCAGTATGGGGAAGAAAGGCGATTTAATCGTCTCTGAACGTGGAATAGCTGTTAGTACCACACGTGCTGGTCAGCGAGCAATTCTCTTAGTGAAAATGTCTTCCTGGTGTCAGAGATCAGAGTGAAATGGCCAAACCGCTTCGAGCTAACAGGAAAGGAGCAATAAAAATAATGACAACCAAAGTATGAGGAACACACTGAACCTTGAAGCTTTTGAGCTACAGCAGCACTGATCTGGTGATGATCTGGTTACAAAGGCCAAACCAAAGAAGTATACAGCATTTGTAGAGTGTGGAACAGATGTACAAACACACAAGATTTTTATTATTTTTATCATTTAGCGCTTAAAACTTCAGTTTTTGTGGCTTACATAACCCTAACAGCTGGATATTTATCACAGCTTAATGTTTTCAGACACAGAGCTGACTACACACACACACACACACACACACACACACACGGAGCATGCTGTTCCACAAGAGGTCAATGTTAATCACAGCTGACAGAGAACAATGCAGCTGCAACATGCATGACTTTCAAGGTGTGACTCCTTTGTACACGTACACAGAAAACATGTGACTCAGTTCTGGCTAATTCATGTATAATAATCAGCATCCAAAAATTCAGCTGAGAAAGTGCATTTGTTAGCTTCCAATCTGTGAAAGCAGCGATATATCCAAACACCACTGCATACAAATACTGATATATATATTTAACATATACTATGTGGGTGGTACGGTAGTGCAGTGGTTAGCACTGTCGCCTCTGGCAGGAGACTTTCCATGCAGAGTTTGCATGTCTCCAAATACATGCTTGTTATGTCAGGTGGTGATTCTGCTGTGTGTATTTCTTCATCTGTTTTGGTCATTTTTATTACTTGATTGTTTGAGTCACTGAACGATTTCTTGTTTTTATGCTGCATATCAACATAAAGTTCTCTAATGTTAATCTATCTGAATAAATAAAGTTTATTAATTTCAGGTGAAGCCTCATCCTCATCAACAACACTCTTCTGGAACAGAAGCAAACTTTCGGTCAAATGTCACAGAAGTAATGAGTGGGCTAATGTTGAGTGCATCTGCATGTAGCTATATATTCAACCACAGGAGTCGAGTCTTTCTCAGTTCCTGTCACAATCCATGTTCACCCTGCTGGACAGTGCGTTGAGCTCTGCCGTTTTTCTCTTGGATGTGGCATAACTTTGATTTGACATTCGCACAGTGTACACCAGGTTTCCCGCATCTTAATCTAAATCCGATACCTTTAAAGCCTGCCAGAGTATACGATTTTATGTTGCTCTCTGCTAAAAAGCATCATTTATACTTGTACATTGTATTTCATTATTTCCAGTCCAAAGAAAGTGAGTGCATGAAAAAGAAAAGGTCTACAGTTTTGATTAGCATTAGCAGATTGCTGCAGAATTTCCACGACACTGATGGCCACGTGCCATTTTCCTCTCAGAGCTGTGTATAGACAGCCTATGTGGGCCACCAGGTCCCGGCTTACAAATCCACTTTTTCTGACCAAAGTGGATTAAAGTTTCAGTGGTGAAGATTAGAAGTGTGGCCTGGAGTGATCATTTCACTTGCTCTGCCAAGATCTGTGTTAACCAAGGTATCTGTGTGTATGTGCAGATATTAACTTACTGGATTGAAGGTAGATGGAGAATTTGTCCTGAGTTAGGTTTGGATTTACACAATGCATTTCTGGGAAACTTGACCACTGGCTTCCTTACGGTTTCTCCACAGTATGTGTGGTTCAGTGCACTTCAAACATCTAGGCTGAACCACGTGTCTTTAGCCATGTCGAAAGGCAGGTATTTATACACCAGTGACCCTTTAGGACCGCTCACAAGATTTCTCCAATCTGATTAAAATTCGGATTAGAACGTCACTGTTTACATGGACCCAAGTCCACAAGTGATGCGATCATGACGTACATTTACATGCATTGAGCATTTGAACAGAAATCATTCTGACAGGCGCAGAATCGTCTAACTTCCCGGAAATACTAGAAGTTGATTTCTAATCTAAACAAATGCTGCTGGATTTCTCCTTTTATCGTCACTGTGCAACACGCCACAGATTACAGTCTCTCCCCTCTCTCATATTTATGACTTCAAGTAAAAGTTTGTGTTGGATACAGACCAGCTTTGTTTCACTCTTGCCACATCTACAACTAACTGCTGTAAAGGGGGTTGATGGATCATTTCACCCTGAACATCAGTAGAAGTGTTTACATGCACACTCGGTATGATCCGACTGCAAGAAAAAATTTAGAATCTTTCGATTGACGTGTTTGCTCGAACCATTTTTATTCCAATCGTCTTTTAATCTAGTTGCTCGTGTTCATGTAAACATGGCTACAGATAAATATGGTTACAGATAAATACGGATTGTCTTGTCACATGTCAGAGTCTGGCATATATCAGTCTGCTTGTGAACAAGTCTTCGACTGTGACTTTGGCAAAGGCAACAATGATTCATTCAGAGCATCTCAGAAACAGTAGGGCAGGGTTTAGGGGATTTACAGGAAGGTTTGAGTCACAGTGGCTCCAACATGCAAGGTGTGATGCCATATACCACAGGGGAGCAACAGGTCTTATAGAGTTCACACCTTGGTAAGTCTGAACTGCTCTGGCAGCATGCAAAAGACTAATGCCAAAATTAGGCACAGGCTTGTTTTAACTATCCCAAATGCCACATGTGAAGGTACCTGTCTCTTAAATCTGTCTCAATGAATCTCAGTGTGATTAATTAAAAGTTACATTTTTGTAAAAAGTGTCTTTTCAAAGACATCAAAAGAGGTGCCAGCTGTGCACATCAAAAATGTTCGAGGTAAGCGATTCCTGAATAAAAATGTTTGAAAGTATGATTGATAGTGTATGAATAGAAAGTAATACAAAGAGAGGAATATAAAGGGAACATTATATTTCACTGGGATAAAAAATTCAAAAGGAGCCACTTTTATGCTTAAATCATTAGAAAATGTGAACCTGATTAGACATACAATGCATATAAAGGACTTGCTACAGTTACAGTTACACTCAAAAAAATACTGTCAAAATTGTTGCTTCATGTTTTTGACAGTAATTTTTTTTACTGTTTCTCTAAGGATTCGTTTCACGTCTGATTTCATATATGTGCTGTGTATGTGGTTTACGCACTCCTTTCCGTATGACTTTGCTTCCTTTATGAAAGAATAGATGTTCCAGACTCACTCTGTGCAAAGCATCCTGGGACGTGATGTTCTGACACATTCAGGCCCGAGTTGTTGTTCAGTTTAATTCTGCATAGGTTTTTAAATCAGTCTCTGGGGTAGTTTTAAGATGCATTTATTACATTCCCTTTTGCTTAAAAAAAGTCTGTCTAATCAAAAAATTTTGAATAAAGAATTCACTGCAGTGGAAAGTATGGACCTGATTCTTCCTTTATAACTACTGTGAGGGGAAAAAAACCCCTGCAACAATCATCTGTTTCTCAATTTTATAACCACTATGATATTAAAAAGGCCTTTACTCCAATATGTCCATTATATTGCTCTCATCTGCTGGCGAGGCTGCACAGAAGCTTTACAATTATTCAGCCAGACGGCCCTGATTTTGTGCGATCGTACAATAGCAGAGAAATGAACTTGCAAATGGATGATGCCTCTGTGAAAAACTGGAGTGTAAAGTGACACACGGCTTCAGAAAGCCTGTCACTACAGCCTAATGACGACTCTACCATCTGTTGTCAAAAAATCAGGAGGGCCTATAAAGACACTGTGACCATTTCGGAAAAAAATACCTCCAGTCTGCAATATAGATATGAAATCGCAGCTTTCTATTCAAACAAATACACAAACCCCGCTTCTTTACAGACAAGCTGGCAAAACCGACTGAAAATGATTCCCAAATCATGCAAAAGGTCTAGTTTAAAGACCCGTAACTCTTGCAAAATTAAGTTTTCACCCTTGTACTTGTATACAAGAAAAAAGCCCCGCCATTCTTCTTTCTTTGACTTACTTGATTAAAGGTCTAAATACAACAAAGTGGCTTCTCCACTTTTCCTTCTCAACGTTGCATCCATTTGCAGAGCAAAATAAATGATTACCATTGTGGCTTTCTCTCATTATTTCTTTTTCTACCTTCAAAACAAACCTCGGTTTAGAGCAAACCTACGTCGTTGTTGTTTTAGACACTATTAGAGAGAGAAATTGCCTTTGGATAAAAAAGGAGAATTTAGTGAGAATAGTTGGTACATACCCAGCACGTTCTACAATGGGTTCCATTGACTCTTGTGCTGAAGAGATAATGGAATCGATCCCTCAAACTGCTTAACTTAAGCGTCTGCCTGTCATGTGACCTTGTCCTCATTAGCAGAGCGGGGCACTGTGCTAATTTATTTACGTAATATAACCTCGACAAGCATGGATGCACAGACAGAATGAGGAAGAAGAGGCCTGAGCTGGCCAAGCTGATTTGAGCCTGTTACTGTAGGCAGAGTTAAGACCTGAGGAAGGAGGTGCACGTGTATGTTTGTGTGTGGGGGGTGGGTGGAAGGGTTGGGTGGTGGGTGGAGGGGCTACAATGACAGAGGAAAAGATTGAGATTGACAGGACAAAGGGGAAAAGGATGGGGAAGCTGTCAAGGCTAGCAAGACAAACAGAGACAGAAGGCTAGTAATGCAGAAGAAGAGGAGGAAGAGGAAGCTGGCTAGAGGTACTGTGGGGCATGGGGGTTGTTATGTGCCCTGTTTTGCCTGGTCCTCGCTGCATATCCCTCGTGGCCAGACTCCAGGGGCACGTCACTTGGTTCTGTTCCAGGTGGTAAAAGCATAAGGCCTCCTGGTGGTGGAGATGTGCCACACTCACACTCAGCCATCTGGTGATGAGTCACTCTGTCTCTGTGCTTGTTTGCTCTGACTGGGCATAAGATTGTATGCCATCAATGTGTGTGTGTGTGTGTGTGTGTGTGTGTATACGCCTGTCCCTTTAACAAATTAGCACCCCGTTTTATTATATGATGGTAAATGGCCTGCATTTGTATAGCGCTTTTCTAGTCCCTAAGGACAACAACAACAAAAAAACCCCACTGGGGACAAGTGAAATGACACTAGCAATGTAACTTAAAATGCATCTGTGCACTGCAAATGAAATGCAAAAAGTAATGGAGACGCCCCGGAGGCGATGCACACAGTAATCTCCTCAGTATTGTGCATGCCTGATGGCAGCATGCATGCTGCCTCCTAGATAGATGGAGCCAACTAACAGCTCTGTTCTTGTGTGACAGCTCCCCTCCTCCGGGCCACAGCTGACCCAAATCTATGGGGTTTTTTTTTTTTTTACTCTGACACTCTGGCGCTCCGCTCTCTCCTCAAATCCCAGTATCATTTCTCACACAGTTATCATGCTGGAGAGACTGGTGTGGCACCCTTACCTTTACTGCCCCCTATCTCCCAACACGCAGCCTTACTTCACTGTACAGAAAACTGTAGCACAGATTGGAAAAAAAGCAAGCAGGATTTTTTTCCCCACTGGAAAAATCTCACAAGATAGATTTTCTAGTAAATGTGTGTCTGTATAAGAATGAATAAAGGGGGCTGAATTACCAGAACCCAGAAAATATTTTTATGCATGACAATTGTCCGAACCAAGCTATCTGTTTTTATGCTTCAGTGAATGAAGGAGATAGCAATGGCAGCAGGAAATACACTTTCCCATTCTTATGAATGCAATATCTCTCAAACGCTCTGAGGGGATGTCTTCAAATTTACTAGTGCTCAGATGTGAACGCATTAGAATTTGGCAGTCATGGTCATTATAACCTCAAAAAATAATAATAATAATAATAATTCATACACTAGAAACATGCTAAGAATTTCTAACAGGACAAGGTGATGACATTTTATATGCAAGTATGTCATTACTCTGAGATAATGTTCTGAAGAAACACCTCTTCTGGACATACTTCTGTTTAAAGATGCTCCAAAATGTTTTCAGTTGGTCAAAGTTTAGACTGCAGGCAGGTCAATTCAGCACCTGGACTCATCTATTAAAGCCATGCTGTTGTAATGGATGAAGTACGTGGTGCAGTAGCATTGTCTTAATGAAATGTGAAATATCCAAGGCCTTTCTGGATGTTGTCTGGATTGAAGCACATGCAGCTCTAAAACCTGTACATATATATGCCTTTCAGTGGTGATGCTCTCTTTCCAGATGTGCAAGTTGCCAGCATCACAGGTACTAATGTACCCCCACACCATCAAAGATGAAGGCCTTTCAAATAAAGAAACAAGATGGTCCCTCTCATCTTTAGTCCGGAGGACCCAATTTTACTTAATCCAACCACAGAACAGTTTTTACCTTTGCCTCAGTCTGTTTTAAATGAAGGCAGCATTACTGGGTGGTGTTCATATATGGCTTCTTCTTTGTGTGATAGAGCTTTAACATGTGTTTGTGGATGGCACGACGAACTGTGCTCACAGACAATGATTTGTGGAAGCGTTCCTGAGCCCATGCACTGATTTCCATGACAGAAACACTCCTGTTTTTAACGCAGTGCTGCCAGAGGGACTGAAAAACACGGGCAGCCAGTATTGACCTTTAGCCACGTCCTCCGAGCTTTCTCCAGATTCTCAGAATGTTTTGGCGATATTATGTATGATATAATGTAAATAAAATAAAATAAAACTAACTTTAAAAACTCTTAAAAACACAGAAGATGAACTAAAACTATATAACTGTGAATTATCATTTTTCTACCGATAGAAGTACTGTGTAGAGTAAATTCTTGTCTAACAAATAGGGAACATTTACTAGTTACGGCGTCTGATGTAAAAAAAAGAAAAAAAAAAAAAAGAAATCACATTAATGTGACCTGATTGGTGATCCTAGATCGGCGCTCCTATTGTGACACTATTTATAATTATTGGTGCCAAACAGAAGGCTGGCCTTGAGCGCGCTGTCCTGTTACATTATAACTGTAACAAGAAACAACACACATAGCATGTTATGGTCCCGGGACTTAAAACCAACAGCTTTTCAAAAAAAACAACGGTATGACACACTAGTCACAAAATGTACTGAAGAAAGAAACGTTTCAGCTCCACATTCACTATTATCATAGAAACTAAACATAACGTTTTGGCAAGACCCCCTAAATCATTTTTGCAAAAATATGTTTCATATTTAACAACTTAAAAATTGTGTTAGGCCTCTGTGAAAGTCTAATGATCTAATAAACCTGCTGTATGTTTGTTAAATACAAGTATAAAGGTGGAGCCAGCAAAAATACTGATGGGAAAACTGCTAGTTTAATTTGGTATAAAGGTAGAAAAAAATACAAATTTACCACAACAAGAACAAATTAACTTAATACTTAACATCTTATATCTTTAAAAGTAGCATGTATTAGTTGTGTGCCTCTCCAAACCACTCAAGTTGCAGATTCTATTAGATTCTATTAGATTATAATCTATCCTGACCATAGACGTATGGTCAGGATACGTATATAATGTATATAAAACGATGAAGGAGCCATTGTAACATCATTGTAATCCACTAAATTGTGGATTTCTTATTTTAAAGCCTCGGTGTTAGTGGCCTGGTCACCACAAAATTTATTTTTGGAACCCAGAGGGAGGCACTGTTAGCTATGGCTAGCACATCTGGTTAGCAAGCTGCATCCACAAAGCATACAGGTGCACAGCACAGAAGTACAGACCTGCTAATTAATGCTTAAAGGCTAAAGAAACACTCAAATTTACCCTCAAAACTACAACACGGACTACATGGATGGCATTTTATGCAATTTCATTAAAATTCTTTAAAAGGTACCAACACCAAAATAAATTGAGCATTCAAATTCAGTGACTGGACTTTGCAAAGCTGAAGCCTAGTGGCTAAACAAAGGGTTGTTGTAGGGGCCCAGGCCCATCGGGAGTTGCATCCGGCCATGCTTTTTTGTGAAAACTGATCACTAAGCTTTATTTGACTACCTTGAATTCAAATGTGAATTTTACTGTTGTAATATTGTTATATATCAACCCTTTTCCCATCAGTTCGAGGCACTCAGTGAAGTTTTATATAGACATTAAAATCACACTTTCTTACAAATCACCTCAACTGTCTGTATACGGGCTGTCACTGAGTTGTTAAGAGCCACATGGCTCAGCAGTTTTTATGGCTGACTCAACCACAGGGCTGTCTGTCACTGCGAAAGTCCTGCCAGAGAGCAGAATGAATACGCTGGGGCCAGTGCTGGTTTCCATCTTTGCAAGAAATGCTTTTCACCGGAAATATTTTGGGTAATGAAAGTCCACCCAGCCCATCTGTAACCTAGACCGATTTGAGTTGGGCAGTGCATGATGATGTTTCTGAACAGAGGGTGAAGAATGGCTGAGATCTGTAATGCCTCCCTGACAGACTACAGCAGCAGAATACTTAATCTGCACACCTACATTGGAATACCTCAAGAGAGTGAGCTGTAAAGAAAGAAGCACATACTTGGGCAGATAATGGAAAAAAGGGATAATATCGGACTAATCTTACCCCACGAAACAGCAGAAAGAATTTCTTTTAGTTCCAAGTGTGGTTTGTTTATGTCTTAGTTTGATGAAACAGTTGATAACTGGTAACAAATAAGATGCC
This sequence comes from Aulonocara sp. 'chitande type north' Nkhata Bay, assembly GCF_057382095.1. NCBI lineage: Eukaryota > Metazoa > Chordata > Actinopteri > Cichliformes > Cichlidae > Aulonocara > Aulonocara sp. 'chitande type north' Nkhata Bay. Next base: position 10,221,514 of record NC_141354.1, read on the forward strand.
AAGTGCACGAAATAGTGGATAAAGAGGGCTTCATACCAAAACAAAAGTTCCTCTTGGAACAAACTGACTCACGCCATCGCTTTCCTCCCCACATTTTCACTGTATTTTATCCATCTACCTATGATTATATGTGAAAGCTGCAGGATGTTTCAGCCTCTCTTAGTGCATAATAGGCGAACATTACAAACAATCAAAAAGTGATGCAAGCGTGCACTAATCAAAGGAACAGATGGCTGGATTTATGGTTGAAGCATAGGTACTTTAACAGTGTCACATTTTAGAGGCAGACGGTATTGTCGCATCGTTGTAAAATCTATGCTATATATGTCATGGTAAATATAATTAGAGGTGGGAAATTAAGTATTTGGTGCAGATGTCCATAATCGGTGGTCGTAGCTAACTTCACTGAGATGGAGAAAGATTAGAAAGACAGGAGGGGAAGAAGAGAAGTTCTATATAAATGCAAGGACTGCTCAGTGGCATTTGATAGACTGGACATTTTTTCGATCTGTACATGATGTTTATTATTATTTTAATAATGAGGTTCAGTTCATTTTGCACAAAATTAGCTGGTAGAAAAGTTCTCCAGCAAGTTTTTACTTTTATACTTAGAGTACTTTTCAGAGCGTGTACTTTTTAGAAAAGAAAAAGTAAAGAAGTTGAATCTGTGTACCTTTGCCACCTTCTAATATAATAAAAGGCATCTGCACCCTAAGAGCAGTTTTGATTCTGTTTGTAATTTATTTTAAGCTGCATGCTAGCACTAAATTCCAGCATGCAACAGCATGACTAACTGCATGACACTTTCTTGGTGCTGTCCTCTGCACTCCATGCTTTGTTCATCGTGTACAGGTTGCAAACAGTGAGTTTAAAATGAAAGAAGGACTGATGCACATGTTCAAGATAAACCAGGCTTTTGCTGCTGTTTCACTAAGTCAGCTGCCTTTTTGAAAACTGGGTCCATAGTTGAGTCATCACTAAACCAGAGAAATGATCAGACAACCACTGTGTGCTACCTGAACATGCTCATACGCAGACTTTATGTCAGATATACTGAGTAATACAGGTACAGACTTATTTCCAAGATTAGCAACACTGACCAACCTAACGTTGCACTCAATTGATGTTGCGTAATCAATCTGATATTATGCTAATTGAGAGTCACAACTGCAGCAGAGCGGTGTTTTGTTAGGTGCAGAATGCACCAGAATAATGGGAAGAGAAGTATTTTCAGTTTCTCAAGACCAACCTGAAGACAAAGAGACCCACAAACAAGCAGCAGACACATGCAGGTAGGGCCTGACAGAGCATCTCAAGAGGGGAAGCACAGCATTTCTTGATGTCTCTGAGTTTTAGACTTCAGGCAATTTAGACTGCAAAGGATTTTCCTTCAATTATGAAAAACAATCCTTTAAAATGTTTTGTTTTTTAAGTTTCTTATGAGCCTCTGAGCATGTGGAACTATGTATAAAAATGCCAGAAATTCCCAGTTAATTCCAGTTAATACTTCATATGGACCTTATGGACTGTAACATCAAGCACAGATGGCAAAGATTGACCAAGCTGGGCTGAAATGCTAAAACAGTATTAAGTTAAATCTTAGGCTGTTTTTGTATAAACTTCTTAAACTTCTAAGTAAGCTTAAAACTAAGATATTACAATGCAAACTTCATGGGTATAGCTTTTATTTTAAAAGAGTGCTTAGACCCAGCAAGCAGGGTCAACTTAGGCCACCGGACCCGTCGTACAATGGAGGGACTCCTGCTGTTCATGAGTCCCACATGTTTTACATCACATGAAAAAGTGCACAAAAACTAACCCTGTGGCAAGTGACTGCTAAACCAATACATTTACATAGGGCTGCACGATTAATCGTTAGAAAATCGCGATCTCGATTCATACTTATGTGCGATCTCATTTCCAAATGACAACGATTAAAAAAAAAAAAAAAAGACGACGACGATTGTACCGCATTTTGATCCGGGACGTACTCTGCATGAAAACAAGCGCTCACTCTTCCTGCTCGACAAATGACAAGGGCGGAGCCTTATATCACGTGATACAGAAGCTGTGCCGTGTGATGCTAAAATTAGCAGGGAAAAAACAACGGAGCAGTGTTGCCAACTTAGCGACTTTGTCGCTATATTTAGCGAGTTTTCAGACCCTTTAGCGACTTTTTTTCTAAAAACAAAAAGTCGCTAAAAAAAAGACGTGAAAGCGCGTATGGCTTTTACTCTCAACAAGCAGCGGGTGCTGTAACGCAGTCAGTTCTTCTTTTACTCTTTTACTCTTATGCTGTTTTGTGGATCACAAGGTTTAAAACTACTTATAAACACACACACACAAAGTAACTCCACCAGAGCGCCTATTTCGGGTCACTTTTGCCGGTCCAAGCCCGGGTAAAGGAGCAGGGTTGGAATTGTGACATTAAAAAACCAATAATTGCTAAAAGAAATTTAATTTGTAGTTCTAAATAAACTCTAAATGCATTTAGGACGTTTTTTACTCACTTTATGTCTCTTCCACGATGTTATTTCTCTCTCCAACAACATAGGTTACAATTAGATTAGCATGACCAATTATGCAAATTAGGCGATGACTTCATTTAGCGACTTCTAGCGACTTTTAGGACAACCAATCCGGTTGTTCAGTCTGACGTCACTAGCCGTGTCTGGGTCTAAACTCCGCTGCAGGTCCACATATCAAACGATCACTGTGGCATTACTGAGAGTTGAAAAACTGTCTAAAGTCTTTCATCTTTAATAAAATGATCAGCGTTCTGCTCTACCAGGTGTAACAATTGAGTTTAACATCCAGGCATCCATGAAAACGGAATTTATGACATTTAACGGAGTTAGAAGTTAGCAGGGAGTTAGCTCGCTAGCTTCTATCTAAATACAATATAGCACGTCCTGACTGCGGGGTTTTGGAAACAAATTAAAACGTACAGCTTTCTTATCACTTCCAGCATAAATGAAGACAGAAAACTAAACAGCAGTGACGTTTGTAGGGTTACTGAAGTTGGGCTAGCTGGTATATAATGATGTGCTACGTGACCGCTAGCGACATAGCTATGTTAGCATAATATAAACAAGCTAACTTTTTTTCCACTCGATAAAAGTTAACGTGAGTTTTCTCGGTGGTCAGAAACAAATGTAATCGCATGGCAGGATGCTGTAAAAGGACCAAACTTCAGCCAGGGCCCTATTTCAGGAAGCCGGTTTAGTGGAAAAACTGAGTAAGTATACCCTGAGTTAACGAAAACTCTGGGTTTTCGGTTTCACAAAGCGAGTTCAGCTGAAGCCTGAGTGAGTCACTATGACGACACACTCCGTGAAGCTAACCTGCCCCCTAGCAGGTTTACTACAACTAACCCTGACTGTCTCCGCCCCTTTGTCGGAAACCTGACAGTAGGAAGTGTCGGACATGGCGTGCCCCGTCCTTGAAGAGCCAGTAGATCGTGAAGCCCAAATTCTCCGCAGAGCTCTCCGCCGGGAGAGAGTGATCAGATCGCGTTTGGACATTTTATCATTTCCTGATGAGTTTCTGTGCGAACGTTACCGTTTCTCAGCACAATCTATAAGTTATTTGGATAACATCCTCAGGCCATATATTACGCATGTGACATCGCGGACATGCTCTCAGTTCATTACATATTATTTGTATTGCACTTCGGTTTTTTGCAAACGGGAGCTTTCTGTATAATATTGGTGACGCTGAGCACGTTTCCAAGGCTACCGTCTGTCGGGCAGTCAGGAATGTTACAGTTGCACTGAAACGTCTCCTGTACTGGTTTGTGGTGTTCCCCGGTCATAGACCCACAAGATTTATCAAAGAGGGATGCCACAAAATTGCAGGTATCAGGATGACCAAAACTTAATTTATGATGTGGTGATACTTGGACTACTACTTAAATTTTACATTTATTTTCAGGGTTCCCAGGCGTGATTGGCTGTACAGATGGCACTCACATTCCAATCATTGCTCCTTCAGTAAATGAAGGAGACTATGTGAACAGGAAGTCTTTCCACAGCATTAATGTACAGGTACATAGTTCCCTGTAGCATTTCAAACTAACAGATTATTTCATTATAGTAATGGATGCTAATTTGTGTTCTCTGCACTGTGAAGATCATATGTGATGCTGCCAACATTATCACAAATGTGGAAGCCAAGTGGCCAGGCTCTGTTCATGACTCACAAATATTCCGTGAATGTACACTGAGCACAAAATTTGGACATGGTGAGTTGAGAATACTTTAAAATATATAAAGACCAATTGCTTCAGGGACATTTGAACTGAAGTGTATCCTTCTGTCTTAGGAGAGTTCACTGGCTACTTGCTTGGTGATAGGGGGTATCCATGTTTACCCTATTTGCTTACCCCTTACCCTGACCCTGAACCGGGCCCACAGCAGCGATATAATCTGGCTAATTGCAGGACAAGAGCCAGAATTGAAATGACTATCGGAATGCTTAAGGCCCGGTTCCAGTGCCTGCAAAGACTCAGGGTCACCCCAGAAAGGGCATGTGACATTATTGTGGCATGTGTGATTCTTCACAACATTGCCACAATTAGAGGAGAACACTGTCCTTCTGAACCAAACATCAGTAGTGATCCAAACCATGAACATCCTGACCCTCCCACGGACATACAAGATGGAAGCGCAGTCAGAGACACCATATGTCACAATCATTTCTTTTGACCCATCACCTCAACATGTTGAAAGAAGAATAAACAGATTTTTTGTTCAACTGGCTTTATTGGTCGCCTGTATTTCCTGTACACAAAGTATTACAAGATGTAAACCTCATAAAGTGTCTCTGTTGCTTCCTCCTCTGTAACAGCTGTCAATGTTTCTTCATTATTTTCCTGTAGTAAAGAAATAAACAACATTGCTGTTCTACTGTAAACTCATATAATCTGTGGAGTATTACTCACAACTGCATGTTGGTCTGGCTCAACAGGAGGCTGCACCAGATGCAGTACACCACCACCATCAACTGATAGAATATGAGGTTTATACAGGTCACTTATAACTTACAAGGGACCAAATGGCAATTAACAAACATACCAATCACCTTACACTTCATTGTCATTATGCTCTCAAAGACAACCAAGACTGAGGGAAGGCAAAATCAGTAGGAAAATAACTTCACTACAAAATAATTCATTATGGTAAAGAGTTTATCAAATGAATGAGTAGCACTGCAAAGGTGACTGTGAAGAAAGGATGTATGCACATCATGTATTATTTTGAATTTACCCCCTATGTAGGCACTTGTGTCTTGCGGGGTTATTGACTCAGAGGATGTCCCCGCAGAGATGCCTTCGGCCACAGGGCGCCCACTGTTTTGGCTGAGGGCCAACTGCTCAGCCTCTGTGAGTGGTGGTGGTGGAGGACCCCCACCTGTTTTTCGGGCCTCCGCTTTTTTTCTGTTGGCTATAACGGGCCACATTTGAGCATACAGAGTAAGCAAATATGTACTTGTAATGTGCTCAGATAATTTCAATAAGTGCTTACAGAAAGAAAATTAATGTAGCCTCTAACTGCAATTGATTTACATGGGACAAACAGACCAAGCACTATGGCTCATAATACAATTACACCTCACCTGTTTGGACTATATTTTTATATTTCATTTTTACTTGCTGCCAGGCACGTTTGGGGCCTGTTGGGTTGCACCTGCGCTCACATCACATCACAAAATAAAATGTATAAAATAACAAATAAAATAACATATGATAAAATAACGTGTTAAATGGGTGGAAATCCCTAGATCAATGTTTAAATTAACACTCACGCATTGACTCTGTCGGCTCCCTTTCTTTTGCAGCTGTGGCTGTGTTACTTTTTTCCGCAAAATTTGCATGTTATCGGCATATGCTGCCATCAGAATTTCGGCCTCAAGCGCTGTGAAATACATTGACCGCGCCTTCTTTCCCTCCGTCTCCATGGTGACTCGCTTAATCTGTGCTCCGCTTATCAGGGCTTTATGTATCCTCGTCCGCGCGCTTCACTTGGGGTTAAAGCAACTCCGCGTTGACTGAACGAATTGTTATCAGCCTTTCTGAAACCGAATATTCCGAGTTGGACAGTTCGGGGTTACTCAACCCTGAGTATCGTTTTTCACTCTGAGTTTTCTAAACCGGCTTCCTGAAATAGGGCCCAGGAGAACAACTGAGATAATCCATCCACAATACGAGGTTAGTCATTCATATACTGCTGCATGGGCTGGGCTGTAGTTACGTCCTAAGGTTTTAAAAGCTGAGCTTAAATAAATGATTAGCGGTAATAAAAGCCGAGGGAGGTCAACAGGGATCACTGACTGTTTTAGGAGCTTTTTGAGATCAAATAGAAGAAAATACATAACATTAAACATGTTAACAACACAAAAGCCATATTAAACGCAGACTACTTTAGACCCGGAAGTAGGATTCGTCGCGTCATCACTGAACAACCGGGTAGCGATTTTCCTTACTGAGGAGTTGGCAACACTGCAACGGAGAGCACGTCAGGGATGACGAGAAAGTGACAGGAGAAAATCCGTTCCGGTCAACCACCAAAACATCAATAACGGGAACCTTATACAGCGCTTCCCTATACCCGTTGAACTCAAAGAAATTACGGAGGCTATCACTTATCACCTGACCAAAGATATGGCTCCCATCAACACTGTGCAAAACGAGGGATTTAGGAAAATGATCAACACCCTAGACAAACGCTACACAGTGCCGTCCCGCAACTATTTTTCTATTGTTGCACTACCTGCTCTATACACGCAGTGTCGAGCAACGGTGGAGACAGAATTTCAAGCAGTACATTTTGCGGCAACAACAAAACGTGAGACATTTGTTGTTTTTATGTTTATTTATTGTTTTTATGTTCAGTCTCAACTGTTACGAAGTTGATGTGCAGTTAATAAGTGCAATAAATATTTATACTGGAAAAGAAAATCGTGAGAGAATCGTGATCTCAATTCTAAGCCAAAAAAATCGTGATTCTCATTTTATGCAAAATCGTGCAGCCCTACATTTACACTATAGTTGTAATTTTGCGTTGTTTTCACTTTTTATGTGACCTGCGCTAGTAGCACACATTTAAAATGTGATACGTGAATTACTGCCTCTTGTTGATTAACAGTTTTTTTTAATGACATCGTGGGCAGCATTTGTTAAGAGAACATCCAGTGTAAACACTAAAATAAATCCTGTGTTGGCAAATAGGAATGCAAAGAGCTTTATCCCCGTCTCTCTCTGTCTCTCTCTCTGTGATGTATTGAGTAAAGCCTGTGACAAGGGAGCAGCGGAGAATAGGCTTTTAATCAGAAAGGCCGAGTCCTGCGCAGAGGAAAGCTGGGGGGTAGGTGGATGCAGAGGGGAGCATTACATAAATAGTTTTAGGCTGCATCAAAATTCATCATGAGATCAGACATTCATCTTGTCAGATTTATTTTTAGAAAGGGCTTACATCATGATGGCAAAGCAGATTAATAGTTCACAAACTGAAAACAATAGCTGAAGCTAACAACTGCAAAAACCCTCAACATTTGTAGTATTTATCCTACTGTTAGTGGCCTCTACTGGTGACCAGAGGAAGTGCAACAACATTCGCAGCCTATGGGAACCTTAAATTACTTTGTCATGTTTAAAGACAAGTAATTGCTCTGAATTGCAGTATCCAAACAAGAAAATGCCACAACAGCTCTGCCACTGATGCACTAATCCTTTCCAAGTGTATTATGTAGCCATTTTCCTGTCTGTGAATACAAGGTCCGTGAAAGCCAGTCACCCAAACACACTCATGACTAATGGCACCTTTCAAGCGAGAGTCGCAGGAGTGAGAACGACGCACACACACAAATAGTGAGGACAAATGGTGCAATGTCACTGTGCAATGCAGCTGTTTGACAGTCTGGAATGAAGACGCTCAGTGACAACACAGCTTTGTTCATCACGCACAAATAGCAGAAAGTGTTGTGTGTGTGTGTGTGTGTCCCTCGGCTAACCGGGAGAAAAACTCAAATCTTCTGACATTTAAATTAGACACCCAATAGAATGTGGACATAAAAACCTCGGGGGTCGAACGCTCTTGTCTTCTCGAGACATTTCCCCGCTGTCGCTCGTGTTATGTTCGGCTTTCCTCTCACTCACACCTCAAGTCGAAGCTGCGAGGAACCCTTGGTATCATTCTACGTTCGCACGCTCACTCCGGGTGACTGCTCACAGGTACACAGCCAAGAGACGAGTCTTCGTTAGCGACGAGAATCACTGAATAATTTGTGACTAATCAATATGAAACACACGGACACATTAAATTAGCATTTGTGTTGTTTCCTACTGAGCGTCACAGCCTTGATACAATTTATCGGGCTTCTGATTTTAACGACTGTTTCTTCAAGGCATAATTGCATTTATTCACTTCTTAGGCGTGCCACTTTGAGTACATTGTTTCCAACTTCTAGAACATTAGAACTGTTTCAGGTATGCTTACTGTGGTTATTTAATGGTTATTTAATAATTATTTTATGTTTCCCTCAAATATGAGTCATCAAACATGATCCAAAGGCAGGGTTCAGTCATATAATCTTTGTCAGTGGGAACACCATGAGGAGGAAACTGAGAGCTTTAAAAGCCTTTCACGCTGTGAGTAAGGCTGTATGGCTCCAATGTTTACCCATTTGCTCATTTGATTCTGGTGACTATAACAACAGTAAAGAATAATAATAATTTTCATGCATTTAAAAAAAAAAGTCTTGAATGAGTTATACAACAGCTAGCCTGCAAACAAAGAGAATATATTTAACCCTGAGCTCATTCCTGTGAATTATGTATGCAGCAGAGTGGGTGCATTGGGCTCCTCTACACTAAATGACCTTTCATGATAACTGTGGTCCAGTGTCCTTGGGCTTTCAGCCTGCGAGTGGATATTATGCAAGTGGGATGACAACATTGGACTCTGTGTTAGTTTTGAAAGTCACACATGTCAAGGATAAGAGGGCCAGACGAAGGAGGCGCCTCTCTTTTTTTTGCACCTTTTATGGATGGTAAGAAATCTCTGGCTCACTAAATTCATTTCCAACATGACTAAACTCCTGAGAAGACTGCCTGTATTTTCCTTTGTGTCTCCTATCAGTTTTAGCTTTAATTATCTTTGAAATATAGAGCGTAGCAGAGTCTATCTGCCATATATCGAACTACCTGCTCTATACCCATTTATTCAGATAGAGCTTAACCCCCCCCCCCAAAGATAACAGTCCAGTTGGTGTCTGCCAAACCAAGCTGAATGTGCTGTTTTCTCACAAACAGCTATGATTGAATGGACGACCTGAACTCTTCCCAACTTGTAAAAAGACAGAATGCTTGCTTTATTTTCTCCTCTGATTAATCAGTGCACTGGCAACAATACAATGTTTTCATCTATCAGCTGAAACGTAATCTGATGTGACTCACCTCACAGCCACATACTGTAATTACAGTAGTAGATGACGAAGGTGGTCTGGTTGTGTAAACAGTGTCTAACTATGAAACAGACTATTGCCTTCTTTCTATCTCTAAAAGTTTCAAATATGAAATTTAAATCTTTAGAATGACTCACAGTATTATTCTTCAGCGTGGTCTAAATTAGTCTTCTATATGGTTTCAGCACTGTTTTACTGAGTGCTTGTAAGATGAAAGTGCACAGTTAACGTTCACCCGGTCGACTGTGGCCTGTTTACGCGTAGCTACTGGACTACTCCTCTATATGGAATTTTCAATCTATTTAGCTTTGTGCAATGGAAATCCTATTAAAAAGGAAATGCAAGGTAAAATGTTCCATGTTTAGGAGCCAGTATTGTTGATATCGATACTTTCAACTAGGGATGCAACGATACCAATTTTTTCAAACCGATACGATACCGATACTTGGATCTGAGTACTTGCCGATACAGAGTACAAAAACCGATACTTCTACCACACACACACACAAATGCAATGAATTGGAAGACAGGTTTTATTTTATTCTCTGCCGATAATAAATAATATCTTAATAAAAATGACCACAAAAAAATTTCAAGTGAAAAATAAGCACTTCTGTTAAATTATTGCAGAGTCTCCACATTGTAATTTAACAAAATATCACTGAACTATTGGCACTGTCTCGAGCTTTCGGAATAATAAATAAACACTTCTGTTTGGAATAAAATAAATACAAATTAGGTTTGAGAATAAAATAAACTTTTAAATTGTTGCAGAGTGTCCATATTGTAAACAAACAAAATAACGAAAGTATTTGGCATTGACGAACAAACTCCCCATCTGCACGTGGATCATCAGTCGACTGTGCCGTTAAACCAAGGACTGACATCGCGCACACACTGCTTATCTTTACCTCTTTAGAAAGTTTTGGCACCATTATCTCCCTGATGTGTGGGCGGCTGGGAATTTTATATCGCAGCTCGACAATGCTGAGAAGAATCCTATGTTTTCCACGACTGGCATTGGCTGGTCATCCAGAGCGATAAAATGAGTCAGAGCCTCTGTTATTTTAACTGCCCGTGGATTTTCTCTTGACATTTTTCATCGCTTTTCCAAAGCCTGAGTTAAAGTTGGCTGTTCCGGTCCACACTGCTGACATTTTGTTTAGCCTAGCTACAGCAGCCTCCAGTTTCTCTTTTTTATCTGGAGCTGCCAGTCTGACTCGTCTAACCCCTAGTGGCCAATCTAGGGATGTCCCCCTAGTGGCCAATCTAAAAAAATGACAACAAAAATGACAAGCCACCCTCTGATTAATGAAATAAGTTAGTATTGGTTCATGGTATCGGTTAACTTTTACGAGTATGAGTACACACATTTTACAGTATCGGCCCCGATACCCGATACCAGTATCGGTATCGGTGCATCCCTACTTTCAACCTATAGAGGCACATTATGGAGGGGAGAGCACTGTGTTTTCATTTCCAAAACAGTTACTTATTTAACACAGTTCAGTGGGATACATACTGAACTTAGAGGATAGAAACAAATTATCGATCCTATTGCGCTAGGATTGATCCGATACATATACCAGCGTTGGTATGGCAACTATTGGTATATAGATCAGTCCAACTACCTCAATATCTGGAAAAGGTCATCTGAAAGACAGTTTCCACTTATACAATTAAAGAGAACACATCTATCAAATGATTAAAAGCACCAGAACCTCTCACCACCAAAACTCTTGATGCTGTGTTGATCCTTTGACAAAGAGTTTACATAAGCTAAAGCTCTGACGGTATTAGATTTGATAGTATCTGTAACGGCGGATATGTAAAGCTAGCGCATATTCACGTAATATAACATTTGTGCTTTTATTCTGGTAACTTCCTGTGTGACCGGAAGTGAATGATGTAACGGTAAAAATTGGATGTACAAAAAAGACGGAAGAAAACGGAAAACTAATGCTAACGGAGAAAAGGAAGAGAAGAATATGGTTAAATTGTACAAAAACGAATGGTTCTAGCTACAGTCGACAGGGGAACAAGGTTTGTAATGTATAAGATTTAATTTGAGCAAGTTGAAATGCATAATATGTATTATATAGTTTAATAGATAACGGTTAGACCAGCGTAATGAGCGGTTAAGATGCTGTACATGAATAATATGGTAATTGTTTCATTTGTTTGTCTAGCTCTTACGTTGGTTCGTTGTCTGATACACGGCAAGGAATAATAAAGGTCATTCAACAACCATCAGTTCTGGCCTTCTCAGTTCGACTGGATGCTACAGTAAGAGCTTGACCGCCGACATTTTGCTACACCACGAGGGCTCAAGGTTTAACGGCAATTCCCACAACGTCCAGCAGATGGCAGAAGCAGGTCAGAGAACAAAACGGTGAAAGGCATAAGGAAAATAAAGTTAAAATGGAGGATTCAGAAGAAGACATTAATGAACAGTTTGCAAACAAAGAACAAATATTAAATGAGCCACAAGATAAAGCTCAAAGTAACTCTGCGATTCCAAGGCGTTCAGAAAGAGCCAAGGTGCCAACCGAAAAAATGCTAACTTATCAGAAAGAAGAGATAAGTAAAAAAGAAAAAAGACTATTAACTCTTTATGAACAATGGAAAATACGAGTGCGAGAAACAAGAGAAAGATTAAAGTTGGACATTTCAGAGAAAGAAATGGCAGATCTTGCAGATGATGTAGAGCAAAGAAAAGATGAACTGCTAAAGTTGTACACTGAAATGAGAAGTCACATTGCACCTTCATCAGACATACGAAGAAAAACCGATGCATGTGAAGCAGTTACTCATGACATCGTGAAAGTCATCCTGGAAAGAATAAGCGGTGTAGATGGAGATTTTGATGGAGAATATGAAAGAAAACGTCTACGCAGACTATTAGAGCATGATTATGCCCAATCCATCTATGGTTCAACTGCAGCATCGAAACGTAGCCAACTGTCTTCAGCCTCACATCTTGCTTCAAAACGAGCAGAGGCAGCAGCAGAACTAGCAGCAAAGGAGGCAGAGTACAAGATTGTACAAGAGGAACAAAGACAGAAGGAAAAGATAAAGGCTCTAGAAGAGGAGCATAAGAAACAAATGGCAGTTCAAACATCAGAGTTGGAACGCCTGAAAGCCGAAAGGGAGGTGGAAGCCGCTCGCGCCAGGTTGGACGCCTACAACAGAGAGTTGTCGCAACTTGATGATGCATATTCAGTTAAGATGGAAAAGGTGAACCCAGAGCACACACCCAAACACACTGTACCATCATACTCCATACCGGCGCCAACAACCCCTCCTAGTGTCAGCCAGCTTGCACAGGCGGTACAAGACAGCATAAGAATAAATAGACTCCCCACGCCAGAACCAACGATGTTTAGTGGTGAGCCAATAAAATTTATTGAATGGAAATCCACTTTCATGTCACTTATTGAACAAACTGGCATGTCAGCAGCAGATAAATTGTACTATCTGCAAGTGCCTTGAAGGGACTTTCTTCAGAAATGATGAAGAAGCGTATAACGATGCTTGGGCAAAGTTAAACCAAAGGTATGGCCAGCCTTTCGTGCTACAAAGGGCATTTAGAGAGAAGTTATCTAGTTGGCCTAAAATACAGTCGAGAGATGCTGATGGGCTAAGGAACTTTGCTGATTTTGTGAATGCATGCACACTTGCTATGCCTCACGTGAAAGGACTGCAAATACTCAATGACTGTGAAGAAAATCAGAAACTGTTGCATAAATTGCCAGACTGGATAAACACAAGATGGAACAGGCATGTAACAAAGATACTCATGGGCGGTGGTGAATTCCCCAGCTTCAGTGAATTTGCCTCCTTTCTCTCACTTGAAGCAGAAGTAGCATGCAACCCAGTCACTTCCATACATGCGCTTCGCTCCACGGAAATAAATGATGACAAAAGAAACACAAGAGAAGTCAAAAGAAACAAGGCAAGTGTATTCAACATTAACACAACTGAACGAGATGCAAAGACTAAAATATACAACAGTTCTTCATGCACACTGTGCCAAGAGTCGCATCCACTTATAAAGTGCCCAAAGTTTCTGCAAATGACCCTGGAAATGAAAAAGAAACATGTAAAGGATAATAAACATTGTTATGGTTGTTTAAAGCAAGGTCATAGTGCCAAGGACTGCAAACGGCGTCTCACTTGTGAAACCTGCTCTAAGAGACACCCGACCTGTCTTCACGATGAGAACTACAGCATCAGTCTGCAAAGAGAAAAGCAAGCTCAAGTGAGTATAGACAACGCAACACAAGGGAACTCACCTGAAAGTGCAACAGCCATGGCGTTAAATGTCGCTAGAGCAGAACACACAGTCAGCACCTCCATGATAGTCCCAGTATGGGTCTCAACGGCTGCTAATCCACAAAGGGAAAAACTAGTCTATGCGCTACTAGACACGCAGAGTGACACTGTTTTTATAGATCAGGATGTAACACAGAAACTGCAAGCAAATGTGTGCCCTGTAAAACTCAGACTTACCACAATGATGGGTAAAAATGCAGTAGTAAGCAGCGGAAAGGTGTGTGATCTTCTAGTGAGAGGTTACAATTCAGCAACTGTGCTAAGGCTCCCAACTGCTTACACAAAGGACTACATACCTGCAAATAGAGAACACATACCAACATGTGACACGGCAAAACTGTGGAGTCATTTGTCGTCCATTGCAGATGAGATCCCACCGCTCCTCAGTTGTGAGGTGAGTCTCCTGATAGGTTATACTTGTCCCCAAGCTCTGGTGCCTAGACAAGTACTCTTAGGTAAAGACAATGAGCCATATGCCATCCAAACTGATTTAGGATGGAGCATAGTTGGCAACTCAGTGCCATGCAGTGCATCAGAGACAACAAGGAGTCTCTGTCACAGAATAACTGTTAAAGAAATGCCTCCATGTACTCCCGCAGATGCAATACGTGCACTAGAAAGGGACTTTAAAGAAAACGAAATAAACGAAAAGACGGTGTCTCAAGACGACCTTAGGTTTCTTGAGAAACTTGAACAAGGCATAACACAAGCAGAAAAGGGACATTATGAAATGCCATTGCCATTTAAAGAAAGGCTACAAATGCCAGATAACAGACAACTCGCCGAGAGCAGACTCAATCAGCTCAAATGTAAACCAATGCGTGATGAAAAATACAAAAGAGACTATGTCACATACATGAATGACATTATACAAAGGGGTGATGCCAAAGAGATTGATGATAATGGACCTGAAGGCGAGACACAAAACAATACTACACCACAGCAATGGTTCTATGTACCGACGAGTGAAAACCCCGCTGACATAACATCAAGGAGCACATCAGTAGCGGAACTGCTATCATCAAACTGGCTCACAGGCCCTCAGTTCTTATGGGAAAAGAAGTTAAACCTTCCAACTAAAGAGTCTATTGAACTTTTGGTGGGAGATCCAGAGGTGAGAAAAGTGCAAACACTCAACAGCCAAACTACAGAACACAGGAGTCTCTGTGACCGTCTCACAAGGTTCTCATCCTGGTCACATGCTGTCAGTGCCATAGCACGTCTCAAGCAGTTCCTACTCAGAGACAAATCAAAGTCACTCAGCACTGTAACTGAAAGACAAAACGCTGAAATGGTGATTATCAAAAACCTACAAGGACTAACATTTTCAGATGAGATAAAGACATTAAGCAAAGGAAAGGCACTACATGAGAGCAACAAAATTTACAAGTTGGATCCTTTCTTGGACGAAGACAATGTGCTCAAGGTGGGAGGAAGGCTACAACACTCATCGCTTCCTAACACATTCAAACATCTAACTGTCATTCCAAGAGACCATCATATTACTAAACTCATAATCGCTCACTGTCATGAAAGAATAAATCATCAAGGAAAGAGCTTCACAATGAACGAAATACGGTCCAGCGGTTATTGGATTCCCAAGCTAAGTCAAACAGTATCAGACTACATCCGTCAGTGTGTGACATGTCGGAGACTAAGGAGAGCTGTGGAAGGACAAAAAATGAAAGATCTCCCCACAGAAAGAGTCGAACACTCTCCGCCTTTCACATATTGTGGTATGGATGTTTTCGGCCCGTTCCTAACCAAGCAAGCAAGAAAAGAAAACAAAAGGTACGCTCTCCTTTTCATTTGTTTCTATTTACGAGCAGTACACGTAGAAATGTTAGAAGACCTGACTACGGACGCTTTCATTAATGGACTAAGGTGCTTTATAGCTCTGAGAGGCTCTGTCAGACAAATAAAATGTGATCGAGGTACTAACTTTGTAGGTGCCAAAAATGAACTGTGTGCAGCACTGAATGAAATAGACACTGAAAAACTGACAATCTTTCTATCTGAGAAACAATGTGAATTCGTGTTTAACACACCCCATGCTAGCCACGCAGGTGGAGTATGGGAACGACAAATTCGGACTGTGAGAAACGTCCTCAACGCCACACTCGCTCTCGCAAAGAGACGACTCACCGATTCATCGCTCAGAACCTTTCTCTATGAAGCAGCTGCAATAGTAAACAGCCGCCCGTTGACGACAGACAATCTCAATGATCCAAACTGTTTGAAACCAATAACTCCAAATCATCTCTTAACTATGAAAACCACAACAGCTTTGCCTCCTCCAGGACAGTTTGTTAAAGAGGATCTGTATGCTCGGAAGCAATGGCGTCAGGTACAATACCTAACGGAGCAATTTTGGAGCAGATGGAAGAGAGAGTATCTTCACAACATCAGGGTTCGGCAGAGATGGCATGCTGCTAAAAGGAATATGCAAGTAGGTGACATAGTGATGGACAAGAAAGAAATACTGCCACGATCCCAATGGAGACTTGGTAGGGTTGTGGACACCATAACAGACGAAGATGGACTTGTGAGAAAGGTCAAAGTAACCTTTGCAGACAGAAACCTTAGTAAAAAAGGGTGAACGTTTGCAAAGGATGTCTACAGTGGAACGCCCAGTTCATAAGTTGATTCTACTGTTAGAAAGTTGTGAAAAGTAAGATGCATTAAGCAGTTAAAATGCAATGAAAATTTGTTGTTGCATATACAAAGGTATTATCATTGTTAAGTTACCTGTTTAGAAATTATTTGTGTTTTATTTTGTTTGTAACAGCAAATAATTTGGTGGGAGTGTAACGGCGGATATGTAAAGCTAGCGCATATTCACGTAATATAACATTTGTGCTTTTATTCTGGTAACTTCCTGTGTGACCGGAAGTGAATGATGTAACGGTAAAAATTGGATGTACAAAAAAGACGGAAGAAAACGGAAAACTAATGCTAACGGAGAAAAGGGAGAGAAGAATATGGTTAAATTGTACAAAAACGAATGGTTCTAGCTACAGTCGACAGGGGAACAAGGTTTGTAATGTATAAGATTTAATTTGAGCAAGTTGAAATGCATAATATGTATTATATAGTTTTAATAGATAACGGTTAGACCAGCGTAATGAGCGGTTAAGATGCTGTACATGAATAATATGGTAATTGTTTCATTTGTTTGTCTAGCTCTTACGTTGGTTCGTTGTCTGATACACGGCAAGGAATAATAAAGGTCATTCAACAACCATCAGTTCTGGCCTTCTCAGTTCGACTGGATGCTACAGTATCTGTGTAAAAGGGTGATGTGTATGGGTCATGACTGCTTGGCTCTTGCATGTTTCCATCTCCTGTGAACAACACTGACCCTGAGACAGATGGCAGGGACCACATTACTATCATTCAGTGAGACCAGGACCTGCGTTTATAAGCTGTCTCCAAGGACAACAGCGCTATCTCCCCTGACAGCCGCAGCTATAACTCGATCTAATGAAACTCCATAGGTCGTACTCACAAGCAAACCCAAATTATTTTCCATATCACATCAGTTAGGGTTTATCCTGTCTGAGCATGTCTGAGGTGGGTTCAAATACACTGATTAGGGAAAAACATCAAAACATAGATTAGCACCAAATTCTAGACCTGGTTATATCCAGCGGATGCCTCCTGCAGCCAAATCAAAATCTGGCTTCCGAGGGAAACGTTTTGTTGCGAAGCAGCTGCAGAAGTTTTCTACAGCAGATGTTGAGTAGTCTTATTCCCTTCACTCACTTGCAAACAAAGTAGGAACGTGCAGATGCGTGTGTCTCATTAACACAGAAACTCCCAACGGTGCCAATCAAAAACAAACATACTATGTTACCTTGTTTTCAGCACCAACAGACGCCCCCACTGCCAGTTCAAGCAGGCTAATTAGGAATCTATTATTAAAACACTGAAATATTACAGCTATAAGGAAGGAAAACACCTCTTCACACATAAAGTCAGGTAAGCATATCAAATGATGAGGAGCAGAATAGGTTCATCTGCTGAAAATAGGAGCTCTTCCTTACAGGTGGGTCCTCTAAAGCCAATTATTTCCTCCCGTCACGTTACACACACATATGGCAACAGAAGACAACCTCTGGATGACAAACTTTAGGCCGCTTTCATGGTGTGATCTGTATAAAGACCATTTTCTACCATAGGAACTAGCAGGCAGATTCACAGAACTCATAGTAGTTTTAGAAAAGAAGCAAAGCTGTTGGGAAGCGATCAACGACGATCGGATAGACTCGGAAAGATCTAAAATGTAAAAAGGAAACCTATAAGAATGAAGAAAAAGAATAGCAGACTGCTGCCTTCCTTTCTTAAAAAATTACATCATTGTAAAATTTGGTAAACAGGCCAACTCAACAAACTGCGATGTCGAACTCACAGCTCCATAGTTGCGTGTTTCACATTGGTTGGATGCACTGGGAGCCAGATAGGGTGGATCTCACAGAGCAATCCTAATAGATAGCACTGCAAACCCAATTAGATAGCTAGTTTAAGCTAGCCCTGCTAGTTAATACAGTAGAAATGCTGCTGCTTAGTGCAAATGATTTTATTAGTGAGTTTAAAAAACAGAAGCGGACCTCTGTGTCCTCATTGCTCTGAGGACAGCTGTCAAAGTCTTTCAAAGCCGTTATATAACACATGAACTTTAAGGTAACAATGCTCCAGCAGCGGTCATAAAAGGCGTGTTGGTTTTCACTTCCCTGCTTTTAGCTTCTGGTTCTCGCACCTCTCTGTGGGGTCAGAGAAGACATCATTTATCACGGCTTGTTAAAGCAACCATCAGTGACACATTGCCTGTGTGTGTGTGTGTGTGTGTGTGTGTGTGTGTATACCCATTTATGGTGTGGGGTGGTATGGTCACTTTTCAGTTATATAACTGCAACTGTAGACAGCTGCAGTGCATTCTTTGATTCCCCCTTTATTATGTGACATGCTCTTAATGGATGCGTCCACTCTACACGATAAGAACTATGTGGACACACACTGTATTTGTGCATTTCAGCTCTGGGACACTTTTTACTGACAGTTATTGGTGGGGCTTCTTATTTCCACTCACGGGAAACAGCCTTTTAGACAGCTTTGGTTCTTATTTTTGTTTTAATGGGAAAAGAAGCATTTCTAGCTTCAAAACAAAAACATCTTCATAGTAAGGAAACAGCTTTCCAAGTACCTTCAAGCTGGAGAAAATCAGCAGACAATCTCATTGTTGTTGTGCCCCTGTTCTTAATCCTGTTAACACTTCTCGGACTGGTTGATATTTCTGAGATGGCCTAAACAACCAACAATGGGCGTAAGGCCACACCTATCTGAATTAGTGAACCAATTTGAAGCATTGGAAATAGTGCAGTTACTATGGAAGCAGCCCAACTCCATGAACACCTCTGGGACAGAGTGGATCATTCAACGTGAGCCAGGTACTATTACCACACATTAGTGTAGGACATCACTAACGAGAGTCAAAGTGGGAACAAATCCCTAAACCAACATTTCATCTTCACAGAAGAGTGGAGGCGATGACGAAAGCGGTTTCAGAAAGGCATGGGTTCAATGTTCAGATATCCAAAATTCCTTTTTACACGTACACAGCTTTTCAAGTGACATCAGTAACACAGCCACACACAGGGGTCAAAAAATAGAGGCAAATAATGAGCTGAAGTTTCGGAGTTGTTTTTGTGTCTTAAAGTGTAAGAGATGCAAAAAGAATGAGTGCAAAACATTCGTTAGGAAACCGGTCTGTAGCGGAAGCTGCTGTTTTTGTTGAATCCTTTCTATCTTATTTCATTTTATTTCATCACATGTTGAACAATACTGTTTTCACTGTGAACAAGGGAACAAGAAACACATACATGGAATGAATGAAGATATCTGCTTAACACATTTTCTGTCAGGGTGAAAGCTGCAAGAAAGCGAGGACACTGAATGCCATGAGTCATTTTTGCTTCCTCAAGACTAACCGCTGTTTGGGACCGCTGATTAGTAAAATGAGCAGACAGCCTGGTCTGACCTTTCCATTTTCTTAGCATCATAAATCCTAGGGCAGCTTTCCTCTCTCTGTGGATACAGTTGCTTGCTGTACATCAAGTTGAATAAAGATCATTACAGCTTGGGTTCTGTGGAAGTGCCCAATCGTTGTTTTTCGTGTACTTTAAATAGGATTCATGCATTTCTCAGTACCATTGTCAGGGACCACATCAGAAACAGATTGGCAGAGCATCAATTTCAGAAGCCAAGCACAGTAAAAATCAGTATAATCTGCTGGAATATGTATTTTTTCATCCACGAGGAAAACTTTGAGAAAATAATTTAGCTTGCCATCTTTATCTAAACTGTTCTTAATATATTAGTGTAAATAAACAAGGCAAAGCTGCATTTTTTTTAATGTTGACAACTTCTTTCTGTTGTTATTGCAGCTCTACGTTAGCCTGACAGACCTGCCAGGTCTCCAATAGTAATTGTTATATGATATGATGGGACAATTGCTATGGGG